>NC_051065.1:71852849-72150349 GCF_004664715.2 Peromyscus leucopus | reverse complement strand
CAAAGATTTCATAGTGCTATGTGCCAGTTGTCACTTTATATGGAAGTAGTAGAGGACCCCACACCCAGGTGAATCTAGAGAGGAAAGCAGAACCCCATTTGGTATCATTCACAGTCCATAACAAGAACTGGGATAGAAGCAGTAAGTAGTTCCCAGATGAAGGACTCGATAGTTCATTGGGCAACACACCTCTGCCTCTTGTTGCTTTTCTCTGTGCTTCTTCGGGTCTCTGTAATACTCCTGTTCATCTTGAGACCCTCTCTTCCATTTCTTTTCTAATATTTCCGAGTTCACTTATGCAGGGTAGACAGCCAGGTTTGCCCGTGGTTGATGTTTGGATGAATGAGTTATTTCTCCGTGCAACACCGGCATCCACGTTTTCAATGGAAAGTCACAGTCCAGTACTTCATCAAATGCTGTTTCAATATGGAAACCTGAAACCTCGCCGTCTGCTAGTCATCACTGCTGCCTTCTAAGGCAGGCAACCTACTCCCAAGCTGAGCACACAGCAGGCCTTTGCAGAGTTAGCCGATCAATTAGAGGCAGCGAGCAATTGGAGATATTTGTTGAAGCGGGTGGAAACACTAACTGGCTACAGGGCAAGTGCGTCTGTAACAATGTCTGCTGAAATGAATACTTTTCTGGAGAAACAAAAGCTGGTAAAACGTTTAAGTCAAATCGATCTTTAAACAGGATTCTGAACATGGAAATCATTTCTATACACACATGGCATCCATTAAAGAGGAGGGCTAGGGAAATTTCTTCTATGAGAGACTTTCCAGAAAGAAAGAACATACATGATAAAGCTTGTCCTCCCAGGGCTCCTTAGAGAACAGTACCTCACCCAGGTCCACACTTTCGGCTACTCAGATACAAGTACCGTCTGACAGTGTTCACACTCACCATCTTCTTACACTTTTCCTCAACAATAATAACAATGACCTAGTTATATGCTAAAATATTTAAAACTTTACAAAGCACAATCAAATGCTTTTAATATTTTCTCACTCCCCAGAGGCCATCATTATTTGCAATTTATTATGTATATTTCCATTTATATGCAAACATATAGATATATATGCCATAGTCACTGTAAATAGTTTTTAATAGATTGCTTTCTTTTATTAAAACCCTGCTGTTGTGTGCATGTTTGCCTTCAAGATGAGCACAAGCCTATCAGTGACACTCTGGAAGAGGAACCGTGGGGCCAAAGGATAAATGTACTGTTTTTATTTTGATAAACGTTGCCAGGCTCTCTCTCTCTCTCTCTGTGGGGTGGTGTTGTGTGAGGGTGTGTGTATGTGAGTCCAAAATATCTCCCAGTGTAGGTCCATCCCACAGTCTGTCTGTCTCTCTGCCTGTGTGCCCCAGGTCACTTTCTCCCTGTCTCCTAAGTGACAAACTTGATCTTTTGTAGATTTGGCTTTCTTGACTTCCCGTGGTGCTCAGTCTATTTCTTCCTATTTGTGTTCCATTTCTATGTCCTCCTCTGTGGACCGCATGCCTGGTTTTTTGAGGGCTCGTTCCCCACTTCTGCAATTTTAGCATTTCTCTTGGCTTTGGGTGGAGCCCTCCATTTGCACAGATATCCTCCAAATCCTGCCTCATGGCTTCTTAGGGACAATCCAACCTCCACAGCATTTTTATTAGCCCTCTGCTGCCATGGCGGTGGGATTTAAAAGCGCAGGAGATCTGTCTTTCCCCAAATGGCTATGAGTGTTGGATACCGCTTCTGGCAGCCTCTCTGCAGGCTTCCCTCGATGACGCTGGGCCTCAGCTCAGTGTCTACACCCAGCCTTGTGCTTTTAAGGAGGCCTTAACTCGTTTCCTCTGACTTTCTCTGGATTCTTGTCAAATCCTGTGGTGATAAAGCCGGTCCGTGCTTCACTTTGAAGCATGACCGGAGAGTCTCTTGAGAAGGAGGCTGGTTTCATCTGGCCATTGTGCGAAGACTCCTTGCAGCCTCGGGACTTTGTCTTAATTTAGCTAACAGGACTCTCTTCTGCCGCTATGGAAATGGAAGACGTTTATTCATTCTTTGGATTTATATATGTTCTTAAAGGTTGCGATTTGCATTTCTGTTCTCTGTCTCTTTTTACATTGCTTTCTGAGAAATGCGAAGCCTGTGGGGAAAGAGAGCCTGGCTTAGGGGAGATTTTCAAATGCAGCTCCCATTTGTATCACTGGAGGCGGGGTCCCCAGTCCTTCCCACCCGGGCCAACCGCCTGCAGGGTAATGGATTGTCTTCCTCTCATCAGACTCCACAGGAGATGTTCTCAATGGTTTATGCATTCTGGCCGGAAATCACTCCCTGCAGACCGGAGAATTCTTCCTGTGTTCCCCAGCAGAGGTCCCGGGGGACTGAATCTGGCTTGTAGAGTGTAAACCCCATGTGCTGTAAAGAAAAGATCAAGGGCAGACTTGGCACTAAGTGGTTGTTCCAAAGTTTCCAACTGGTCTAAGTTTTCAAAAACAAAGAGTGAGTTCTTGTTGCTCTTACCTCGGGGGAATACTTGCAGAAGGTGTCTAAACACCCTCAAAATGCCCAGATCTTAGCAGAAGGGAAAAAATCTGTAAAGGAAAAAACCCTTGGTTCTACTTTGGGATAAGAAAATAGGAAGACAGTGGGGAAATCATGGGAGGGATGGGTTCTTTGTTATTTGGTTGCTCAGAACTGTGTCTTTGACTTGTAATCGTGTTATGCTCGAGTTTAGGCATCAGTGGTACCTTCTGCAATTAAAGCAAGGGATAAGTTTGTTAAATGTGTCATAGACAGGGGAAATCAGCAAGAAATACCGGGGAGGGGGAGGCAGGTCCAAAGAAACAGAAGACATTTTTAAACTGGGAGAGAGGAGGGAGGGAGAGAGGGAAAAACAGAGACAGAGAGAGGTGAAGAGAGACACACACAGAGGCTGAGGGGGGAAGGGAGAGAGAGGCAGAAGAGAGAATGAAGACCAAGACAGAAGGAAAAAACAAAGAAAGGGATGATAAAGGACAGCAGGAAAAGGAAGGGAGAATCTCTGTGGTGAGTGGTTCGGGCTGTTGGAAACCCAACGCCATTGCCAAGAGCAAGGTGACTCCATCACATCTTGTTTTACTGGCTGCAGCACAAGGCCCAAAGGACAGAGGGTTAGCAAACCTCAGGATTACTGGGCACAGGAAGCTTGGTTTTGTGATCCTTGCCCTTCAGGGGGGCCTACAGCTTGGGGCTGGAGGCGACAAAGGGCAGATTCAGGGGAATTATTTCTTTCACTCCTTTCCATCTGGGCATCCACATTAATTGAGTGGATTCATTTGGTGCCAAGTTTTGTTCCCTTTAGAATTCTGGTCATGAGAAATGAAGAATCATGATTCCAATATCTCGAGTGGTCTGTGAGTCATGGCAGGATGCTTTACCGCTCTGGCCTTTCCAGTTTTCTAAGTTTTGATTTGCTGAGTTCTTTCCTCCTCTTTTGTGCAGTTTACTTATTATAATTATTAATGTGGAAGCAGAAAAAATGGCTATTCAGTTGAACTTTAGGGAGCAGGACGTAATAAATGGTCTCTGTCTAGGATCTAACATTTGCCCTTAAATACAGTAATTATTAGGTTGCTTGATGATATGCTGAGTTTTACAAGGCTCTTATTAGGGAAAGAAAAAGAACATAATAAATCCACTAATGTGGGTAATGACTGGTATGGAAATTGAAAATGGTTCAAAATTAACCCACTCCTTTTTTCCATCTTCTAAATACCCCCCTGGGTCCAAATATTATTCATCACATAAATATACTTGCTTTTTATTTCAGCTGGTTCTGTGCTGCCAAGACGCTCCAGAATTAATTGCAATTAAGTGCTATCTGGCTTTACCTGGCCATTGCCCACAGGCTCAGCTGAAGGAAAATGTAACCACCGGCCTACAGTGGCAGATAGAGGTGCAAGTGCGTCTGGAAGCTTCATATGTCTTACGTCATATGTCACATACCTAGTGCTAGCCCCCTGGGACTCCGAGGAACACCAAAAGTAAAGGTGTTCAGTAAGAGGAAGCTCACCGTGAGTGCCGAAGTAGGCTCGTGGCACAGGTTCTCGCTCTCGCCCTCGCCCTCGCCCTCGCCCTCGCTCTCTCACTTCTGCATAGTAAAGACAATCCTACCTTAATAGAGGACTTTTCGTGTTTTTTGGTTTGTTTGTTTGTTTTTTGGTTTTTTCAAGACAGGGTTTCTCTGTGTAGCTTTGCGCCTTTCCTGGATCTCGCTCTGTAGACCAGGCTGGCCTCGAACTCACAAAGATCCGCCTGCCTCTGCCTCCCGAGTGCTGGGATTAAAGGAGTGTGCCACCACCGCCCGGCTTTTCGTGTGTTTTTAACAGATGACAAAAGCCTGTATGTGATGGGAGTATGACTAAGTCTGATGCAGGAGGAGTATATGGGAATGTTTTCTATTCCACATGTTAAAGCGTGCATGACTTTTGGGTTGTATAGAACATTGAATTTATTAAAAAAAAAATTTCTTTGAAGTAAACTCGCTATAGATGCCCCAAATGTAGTCATTTACTGAAGATGAATCTGAAAAACAATATATGACTGAAAAGAGACCTTCCTGTCACCCAAGTCTCTTTCTGTTCACCTTCTGTTGGTGTTTAGAAGCTTTAAATCTTACTTGAAATGAGGAAGGAATAATGGAAACAGTTTGAACGCCCCTGGAATCAAATCCTGCCTCCACAAAAACCAAATAGCAAATGTAAACAATGAAGCCTTAAGCTGCAGAGAGCCCCTTTAGGAAGCTGGTCCAGGGGTCAAGGGTTAAGGAGAGAACAAAAGCAACCAGGACTGATCTCTGTGTTGGAAGCTTTGCCATTAAAATGGAGAAAAGGAAACGAAGCACTAAGGGGCACTGTGTAACCCAGCGCCACTGCGGTACAGAGCTAGCCAATGTAGTAAGTCGGGAAAGGGGAGCTTAGATCTCAAGGACGGGCTGTCAAAAATAAGGTAAAAACACACAGTACACTGAGAAGTAACTACTCAGAATACAGCAGACAAGGGATTAATCTTAAAATTTCCAAAGCACCCTACAAATCAATAAGAAACGATTAAAACAAAACAAAACAAAAAACACCAGCAAAAAGGCAATGGAAACCCAAAGCCAGCTCACACTAGGGATGCTTTCAATGGCCGGTAGACTTGACTATTCTTAGATTTATTTTAATAATAATCAGGTAAACCAATTAAATCTCAAATTTTATTCATCATTGGAAATTTTTTTTTAAGATTTAAATGTTGAGGATTGGCAATTAAAGAAAAAAATAATTATAGTGAAGTGTCTCTGAAGAGCAAATCCAGCAGTATCCACCAACATAAAAGTTCACTGTGATTGTAACTTCTATCCATGCAGCATAATGAAGCACACACACACAGAGCCATGTAGAGTCAAGGCTGTTCACTACAGTTGTCTATATAAGTGCAAAAAGCTGTGCATTGGTTTGTTAGTTTTCCATCACAGGGTACCACAAACTGGGCAGTTTAAACAACAGAAATCTATATCGTCATGTTGCTGAAGCCTGAAGTTAAATGTCTCTGTGGTGGGTTTCATCCTGGGACCTCTACCCTTGTTCACAGGCAGCCGCCTCTACACTCTGTCTGTCTTGGTTTTTGTTTGTTTGTTTTTGTTTTTCTGGAGTGCCTGTGTCTTGATCATTTTTTAAAATTCTTATTAGATTAGGGTGCACCAACTATCTCTTTAAAGACCCTGTCTCCAAATAGAGTCATATTACAAAGTGTTAGAAGGCATCAAAGCTTAGGCCTTAACATGAGTTTTGAGGGGACACAATTCAGTCTTTAATAGTCAGAAAGAGCAGAAATGCAAAAAAGGGGAAGTGGTCATGGTGCATCCAGGCCACATGGAAGTGTTTACTCATCAGTAAGAACGAAGTAAATAAAAAAAATTAAAGGGAGGTAGAGAGGTACTCTGATCTCTGTGAGTTCAAGGCCAGCCTGGTCTACATAACAAGTTCCAGGACAGTTAGAACTACATAGTGAGATCCTGTCTAAAATAAAATTTAAAAATTCAAATATTAAGTTAAAAAAAGAGTCAAAATGTATAGATTTCCCCACCTTATTAGGACTTAGGACCTGTGTGTCTATGTGTGCCCTCTTGTTGGGGACCCTGCTGTGCCTGGCTGCCCAGAGAACCCCCAGATTTCTGTTCTCCAGTCTCAGCCCTGCTGCAGGCAGGAAGGAATGGTGTCCTCCATCCTGTGCACTCTCTCTCTCCATCACCTCCTGTTCTACACAGCTGGGGAAAGGAAAATTAGTTCCCCAAATTGCGTCCAGGGTAAAAGTGGAAGCTCAACTCTCCTGTAACTTATATAATCGGAAGACCCCAAAGCCTGCCTTTTCTCCAGAGAAGTCATAGGCTCTTATCAGCCTGTTGGAAAACGCTTTAAAGTAACAGGAATGGAGGCAGTTTGTTGGTTTGTTTGTTCGTTGGCAAACATTACTAGAAGGATGAAAAATAGCATTAGAAAACCTACCAACTTACCCAAGATAGGTCAGGTTATTCAAGGACCTGATGAATTGCCTGCTGGGTTTCCAGAAAGGCTCTGTGAGGCAGATCTGGTATTTAGGTATTTACACCCACAGACACAGATGCTTCCCCCCCCCAAAAAAAAACAGCTAGCCACTAATATTTATTGTCTTTATCATGCACTTGGCCCCAGACGTAAGGAGAAAGCTCTAGAAATTAGAGGGGCTTAAAGGAATGAGTAGATACCAACTTTTGGAAGTGCCTAGAAGCCAAGATTCAGCCCAAGGCATACAGGGAAAGAAGCTCTCCTGTGAAGTGACTGCTACTCTTAGGGAAACAGAAGAGAGAGGATATGGGGAAAATAGACCAGAGGAAAGGGTTAAGAAACTCACCAACATTGTTCGATGGAGCCCTGAGTGCAGATCTGCTGGAACTGAGACAAAAATATTCACAAAGCACCATGCTCCAGGGCATAGGTGACCTCTTTGTAGCTTTGACCACTGAGGAGGAGTATAGATAGACAACAGAAGGCCCTTTAGAAACCTTCCAAACCGTGGGGTACAGAGCCTCAGCCAAGATGGCTCAGCTGTGCACCTTTCAGGTCACATACCTAGGCTACAACCTAGAGGAAGAAAAGCTGATATATGCCTGTGACCGTATTTCAGCCATCCTTCACATCCCTGCTCCCACACTGAAGAAACAAGTGTGGGAATTTCTGGGGATGGTTGGATACTGTAGACTACGGATGATGGGATTTGCTAAAATAGCCAAGCCCTCTATGCCAGCACCAGTGATAGCTAGCCTTTGGGATAGACTAAGACTGAGCAAAGGGCCTTTGAAGGCTTGAAATAGGCCCCCAGCCTTAGGAGAAACTTGCTGTTTCTATGCCAACCAATCAGTAGTAATTAGGGAAAACCTTGCTATGGTCAGATAAAACCTCAAAGAAAGCAAAGGAAGGAGACAAAAAATAGATAATCCGTGTGAGTTTCTGTTTCCCTGGTCCTGTAGCATCAGCCAACCATTGGTTCTTCTTCTGATTTGGGCTAATGGTGAGACCCTGTATCCTCAACTGCATGGGCAACTAAGCTACTGGTCCTTAGGATCAACTATGCTCCCCTAGAACAGGATGAGCCAGCGATTTGACTCATGTGCGTAAAACCAGTGGAGAAGGTGATGGGGAGGACAGTGCAGAGGTTCCTCCATCTTGTGTACCTACCGAGGCCATTTCAGTTTTAACTAAAATTTGATCTCTTAACAAAGAATCCCATGAAATATTACCCAACTCTATTCTAGGAATCTGAGATCAGGATACCCCAGCTTGGCAGGCTGACCAACACTGCAACCACCCAGGCCCAGAACCAGGGCTATGTGTTGGCCCACCCCAACATCCACCCAGTCTGTGATCTCCTAGAGCCTGTGTGTTTGTGTGTGTGTTGGGGGGGGGGGGGGAGTAGGGAGGTTTGTCTTGTGGACCCAAGCTGCAGGATCTCCATGAAACAGGGCAGCAATGGGATATTCAGGAAGAGTCCCAGTGAGGGCCCAGCATTGATGGTGTAGTAGAGACCGGGGGCCTCAAACCAGACCAGTGATTCTTTGGGATGAGCACCTACATGTAAAGATATATGGATAAAGGGGTTTACTGTGTGACTCACTGTATCACACTGAAGCTTCCATGACAAGATTCTCCCTTTCTTCCTTTTTTGGACTCCTTTCTCTCTTAAATTTTATTTTGTTATATTTTTGGGGGTGATGGAGATGGATAAGATAGGGAGACATGCTGTGGAGACATGATGTGAAAGACACAAAGAATAAATAAAAAGGAAGTTCAAAGCAAAGATACCCCAGCTAATGTATCATAGCTTCTGTTAAAGTGTCTGCTTATGCAAACCTCTGCCTCCAGCTAACCACTGATCTTAGCTTCTGTTAAACTGCTTGAATATATGTACAGCATATGGAAACTTTACATCACCAATAGGAAGTACTATCAAGCTATCTTAATAGGAAGTATGGGAATCTGCATTTCCATGGTGACCAATAATGCTGGGGTCCTTTTTTGTATGCATATAGCTGTTCAGACACTCCCTGTTGTAACAAGGCTGTTCAAGTTCTTGAGTAGTTTTGAGCTATCTATCTTATCAGAGATTTGTAGTACACACACACTGGTTACACTTCCTGCACACACGCTACAAATACTTCACTTTGGGCTCTGTAGTTTGCCCCTGATGTAGGATCCAGGAAGGTTCAGGGGTCTTTATTTTAATGACATCTCTTGTATCTGTTATTTCTTTACGGTTGCTATTTTCTTGGACTTTTGCTAACTTTTTCTCTATTCCTAAAGTCTTGAAGGTACATGCCAATATCTTCTAGATTCTAGAAGCCTTGTTTCTTTAAATTTCTTATGATCAATTTGGAACAGCATTTTTTTTTTATCTGTTTCTGTTTGTTTGTTGGTTTCTTTGTTTCTGGTCATTCTGTTCCTATGGATAGCTAACGAGTCCCGAGCTATTTATTGCCAGTACCATAATTTCCACGGTGCACCACTGTAAATCAAGTAGCTGACTTCCTGTTGGAGCCCTCAGATGCCGCTTCCTTGTGTCATATCATTCATTTTAATTACGGTAATTCTTAAAAGCCGTTGGCATATGTAGCTCTCTACTTTTGAGTTCAATATTCTAGTTTACTTGCATTCCCATATAAGTTTTAAGATCAGTTTGTCAGTCCCACAAGTTATTTGCCCTCATCTTGGCTAAGATTGCTTTCAGCTTGGAGGTTTAGGTGAGAAGACAATGACTAAGACCAGTCAGGGCAACATAGTGAGACCCGTCAAAAATTTCAACCCAAACCAAACAATTAAATTACACGGATTTTATGGACCAGTTTAGGAACAAGTATGACTAAGAATCAGTGACAAACCAGGTATCAGTGAGTAGATTCCAATGCTAATGATATGAATTATTTCCTTGTCATGCTGTCTTATAGCTAGTTAGAATCTCTCTCCTCTTTAAACTTCATCTCAGCAAACAGTTTATCATAATTTTAGAATCACATGTGGTGCAGCCATGGAATGTTAGGAGCTTTTTTTTCCTTAGCTGATACACAACAAGCTCTGATAATTTAATTTTTAAAGCCCCGTGGGATGACACTGGATATATTCTTCTCAGTATTCTGAATGCACTGAGGTGGAAAACGACTGTCTTGTCAGGGGAATGCAAAGGAAAAGACACCTGGCCAGATGATAAGGAAAACAGCATCTGTCTAGAGAAGGGATAACAGGCCCCTGAGGAGAATTCAAATACTCAAGTGTCAGAACGTGAAAACTGTCCAAGGAGGAAGTGTTGCTTCCCTTGCATGGGCCGATAGCCAAGGCATGCCCTAGTTTGAAAGTCTAATGAGATTCAGGGCAGCAAGAAACCCAGATTAGAAATGACAGGATGAAAAGACAGGGTTAGAGAGAAAGAGAGGGGGAAAGAAGAAAGGAAGAAGAGAGATGCATGCATCTACATATGCGCGTGCGTGCGTGCGTGTGTGTGTGTGTGTGTGTGTGTGTGCATATATGTGTGTGTATGTGTGTATATATGTGTGTGTGTGTATGTGTGTGTGTGTGTGTATATGTGTGTGTGTATGTGTGTATATATATGTATGTGTGTGTGTGTGTGTGTGTGTACAGAAAACAGGCTACCAAGGCCACACTGAGAGTTCAGTTTATGTTCCTCCCTCAGAGTTCATGAAACTTTCCTGTGTGGCCTCCTCCCCCTGCAGATGCGTGACACACCTGAAGGACGTCTGTGTAGGGGCAATACAAGAGTCGCACCTCATCCCATAGCCCTTCCAGCTTTTGGCAAGACTTCCTGTGAACTCTATGTTTATGAAGACTGTGGTCTTTTAGATGGTCACCTCTCTTGTGCGGGTAGGAAAAGAACCAGAGGCAACAGAGGAATGAGTCTTCTCCAGTGCCTCACTTTGAGGACTTTTTACTCCTCAGTGGTAGCTGTATCCGGTCACCATTTGTGCTCATAGAAGCAAACCTTTCAAGGACTGCGGATTTTCACAATACACACCTTAATCCCTAGAGTAGAGATGGAGGTAGTCAGGGAGAGCCACAGAAAGTACAGCCTGGTGACTGCCTTGAGTGAGAAAGGGACCAGATGTTGACATGTCATCCACTCCATGCATCTGCAGGTTCTATATCTACGAATTCAATCAAACATGATCAAAACTCTTTCTAAAATCTCATTTGTACAGAACATGTACAGACTTTCGCGGTCATTGTTGTCCAAATGTTAAAGTGTACCATCAGTTTACAGAACATTTATGTTGTATTGGGGATGGTAAATGCTCTAGAGCTGGTTTATGGCATTTAAGAAAACGCGTGTTGATTGTACATGAACACTACACTATTTTATTTAAGGGACTTGATCCTCTCTAGATTCTGGGACAACAGGGCATTCTTCCAATATCTCCATACATAATCTGAGGGCCCCATATATATGGTCATTTCTTATAAATTTCATCTTTGTGGCTTTCTCTCCTTCCTAGAAAAGTCAGTTCTTTCCTTTTTTTGTTAATATCTACCTCCAAGCATGTTTTTTCCTATAATACTGTTAATTATAAAAATTTACACCAATTTATACTGACTTCAGAAGTGGGAATAGAAACCATATTGGTTCAATATTTACTGGAAGACTTCCTTTTTTTCTACTCAAGTCTAATGTGAACTCACATTTCATACTAAATGTTTCCTTGTTTTCATTTAGAGATGTTGGTATGTTTGTGTTTCCAAAGACATTGCTGATAAAATGTTAGAGGAACATACATTTAAACATTGTCTAACAAACTGACCCTAAGAGTGTCTATAGAAGACTAGAAAAGCTAATAAAACCAGAAGTAATTTATAGTCTATTAAAAAGGAAAATAAAAGAATTTAAAATAACCAATTAATGCCCCCCCAAAAAGAAAAGAACAGACAATAGATAGGACATGTAGAAAACAATGACAATAAGTCAAACAAAAATTAAAATATTGATAATTACATTAAGTATAAATAGATGAACAACTAAAAAGAAAAGGCACATTTTGTTAGTAGATGATAAAATGCAGCTCAAGTGCATAATGCTCATCTTCAATATAAGGATGATAGAAATATTTAAAAAAGATGGGAAAATACATAAAATGAACAATGGAATAAAAATTAATGTAACTATTGTAATGAAGAAAAATGGGCTTCAATATAAAAGACTTTATTAAAATGATAAAATATATAACATTCAATCCTTAATTTGTGTGCAACAAATAAAATA
This sequence comes from Peromyscus leucopus, assembly GCF_004664715.2. Classification (NCBI taxonomy): domain Eukaryota; kingdom Metazoa; phylum Chordata; class Mammalia; order Rodentia; family Cricetidae; genus Peromyscus; species Peromyscus leucopus. The sequence goes on along the minus strand of NC_051065.1, from coordinate 72,138,552 downwards.
ACCTCACATTATATGAAGATAAAATACCTGACAGAATTAGAAACAGCCACATCTCTAATCATAGCTATAGATTCTTAGCAAATCTCTCTCTTTCTCCATAGATTAAGAGTATAAAAATTTAGCAAATACATATGTGAATTGAATGCAAGAGTAACAGACTTAATAAAGTTTATATAGAGTATCCTGTGTTCAGGATCTGTAGAATGCACACTCCTGTGCAACACACATGAAACACTTACCAAAAGAACCACATTCTTGACTTTACAGAAATATCTCACAATATTAATTGTACATGTATTATTTCAAAACAGTAAAGCTAAGCATAAAATCAGTAGTAACAAAGAACACTATAGTAAGATCTCTAAATGTTTGTAAGTTAAGCAGTGTGCTTTTGAGTAAAGAAGTAATTACAATGAAGTCTTAGGTAATAAATTGAACTACATGATGAAAATAAAATATATCAAACTTGTAGAGCCCGTTTAAATATGTGCCTTGAAGAATATGCATAGCTTTAAATCTAGGTGTTAGGAAAGAAGGGTGACGTGCACAGCCTCAGCATCGCAGCCACCTCTAGCAGTTTGGAGAGGAGCAATTAGCCTCAACAGAAGTGGAAGGGAATCATAAAAAGCAAAATCCAGGTACTAAGAAAAATACATAAGAGGGAAAAATCAAGAGTCAAAAGTCAATTCTTCGAGAAGATCCATTCTGATCAGTAAATCTCTATGGATATTGTTCAAGAAAAATGGAAGGAGAGGAAGAAGAGCAGGAGAGAAAGAGAGAGGAGGGAGGGAGAGAGAGAGAGAGAGAGAGAGAGAGAGAGAGAGAGAGAGAGAGAGAGAGAGAGGATATGGAAAAGGTTGGCACTTGTAGAGGGAACCTCATGAATTCAGGGAAGAAACAAATCAAATTTAAACAAAGTCCTCCAGAGAGTTGAAGCAAGGATAGTCTCCAGCTCACACTATGAACTCTGCAAACAGCGCTAGCACAAACAGAGTGGGGGACTGTAAGGAAAGACAACTGCAGCCTTATCTCTTCCATACAAGTAGATTTTCAAAGTCTCCAATAGAAAATGAATCCAGACATGTATAGAAAGGGTTATTCTTCAGGACCATTTTGGGTCTCTTCCATAAGTTCAAAGTGCTGTTCTGGTTTCATTCTGTTGCTGTGATCAAAACATTGAGCAAAAGCAACTTAGGGGAGGAAAGGATTCATTTGAGTTACATTTCCAGGTTGCAGCCCATCACTGAGTGAAGTAGGGGTAGGAACTCCAGCAGGTACTAAATGAAGGAATGCTGCTCACTGGCTCACTCTTGCATGTTCATGCTTAGCTAGTTTTCTTTTATAGCTCAGAACCACCTGCCTAGGGATGGTGCTGCCCACAGTGGGCTGGGTCCTCCCATCCACATTCAAGACCATTTCCCCACAGATATGCCCACAGGCCAATCTGACTAGACACTTCCTCTGTGGAGGCTTCCTCTCAGGTGACTCCAGGCCATGTCATGTTGTCAGTTAATGCTAGCTGTGACAGCTGCTTTCACATTTGAAACATGAATGCGACTCAACACTTTTTGAAGAAAAAAGACCCCAAATGATTAACACCAATAGCTGCAGGGAGAATATTGGACTCAATACCGACTGATAAAGACTCTTAGCAAACTAGGAATTGAAAAAGGACACTTAATTTTTTTTTTAAAAGAGAGAGAGAGAGAGAGAGAGAGAGAGAGAGAGAGAGAGAGAGAGAAAAGAAAAAAATACTATATTCAAGTTAGTATTGAGAAATTTGCTTTCCTTCTTAGTGGCCAAAGAAAAAGGACACTGTTGGGCTTGCTGTATTTAGCAGTGTTTACTAGAAGACTGACCATCCAGGTCATTCAAAGACAGTGGAACCCCTAAGGCATGGCCCCTTGAGGGTTGGATCCTTAGGCCAAGCAGCATACCACAGAGCCCTACAACATCTCTGATAATACTTAGGGATCAGGAGAAGAGTTGAGAACATCCAAGTAGCCTGGGATAAGAAGACAAGAGGAAAACTGTGTCTCAGAGCTGAGAATATTCTTGCAGGCTTAGCGCATGTGAGACATTGAGAAGCATGCCCTGGCTGACCTATGGCTCAGCAGGTAAACCACTCACCTTGCAAGCATGAGGGGCTTAGTTCGAATACCCAGAGCCCACATCAAAAGCCAGGCATGCTGGGGCACTCTTGTAATCCAGAAAGAGAGATGGAAGGCAGGTGATGGAAATGAAGATATTTTCCTTGATTTCAGGGCAACAAGACAAACGTGGCCTCAAGGAGGTCTTATGTGTGGGGACAGAAGTGGTGAAATGGATCAGGGAAGCTGGGAAGCTGGGAGCACCCAACACAGTCTTGCAAGAATGCAGTTTCACGCTATTCCTAATGTAGAAACATAGCAACCATCTAAATCCCCCTTTCAGCTGCTCATTGTGTGTGTATGTGGGGGGGGGGGACAACCCATCACTTTGACACCTCTTGACTCTTGTTTTCAATTCTGCTTTCTTTTAATATTCGTAAATTCTCTTATCTAAAGATACACATATACATACACCTCACACATAGCACATTGATGTGTGAATATACATATATTGCTGTGGGGGATCCAGCTCAGGGCCTTGTGCCTGCTAAGCTGGCAGCATACCACACTGTACCACAGCCCCAATCCTTGAGTTGGATTTCTTGTTTATATTTCATTTTTCTCATTCAGTCTATTTTCTCCCTAGTAAATTAGGTATTTCTTCTCTGTAACCATTAGCACATTCTGTCAAGTAAATGATATTGAAATATATATTGCCGATTTTTTGTAGCTTTAATATTTCTTTAAAACCAGTTCTCAAAGCTCCTGAAGAGGTGCATTTCCACAGCACACAGTTCGAATGTCTAGAGTTACTTTTAATGTGTTTGGCCATGTGTAGACCAAACTGTGAATCCTATGCATTCTACCCATGCGTTCTACAGTCTCCCCTTTTTTGCACCTTCATAGAAAATATAAAACTCCTTTCATAAACATGAGTTACAATATGTCCCAGGCCCCACATTTAAAAGATTGCTTGCTTTGTAGAAGTCTATCTCCACCGAGGAAGTCTGAATAAATAGCCTCAGGAGCCAATGTCACCGCTGAATAGAATTTATTCAACATTCACTGCATGGAGAATGCTCCAAAGATTTGTGCTGTTTATACAGAATGAGTTATAAAATGTGTGGTCCACCGAGAGAAAAGAGAGTTTATAGCAGAGACCCCCAAAGCCCCAACTGCCCCCAGGAGAGCTCCCAGCTCACCCACTCACCCTGCCTTAACTTCACAAACAGAAAGCCCTGTGTCAATAATGCCTAGGAGATGCACTGACCTACAGGCTCCTTCACAGCAGCTAAGCAGGTGACCCACATGTGTAAAAAAAGGGAAAAAATGTCATAATGAAACTTTTTGTTTTATACAATTAATATATGCTAAATGTGAAAGCAGGCACAAACACAACACTTTACGGTGTCTTTATTTGCTATTGGTGTGACAGTGTTGCAAAATGTCTCAGTGAATGTCTTGAAGCAAAAATAGGAAAGCCAAATTTTGTGATCTTCATCTGCCACTGGGATGAGTGCAATATGGTTTTAAAGCAAGGGTTCACTTACCTGATAGGAGAATAGATACAGGAGTGAGATGACCTTAGACCAGTCCCATGGAGCAGAATCTAGAATGTATTACCCATAGAGAAACGATGGGTCAAGTGCTTAACATCATTTCTCTTATTCCCCTAATTAACATGTTTGAGCCTGATTTCCTTTCTTAGATAGAGTTCTAACCCAGTTACAAGAGGACTCCTACCTGACACTAAGACTCACCAGAAAGTCAAAGTAATTTGGGATGAGATGGTTTTGATTCAGAGAAATAGCTCTTGATCAGGGCAGTAGAACAGAAGCCTGGTAACATCTTCCTTCACATGGACCATGATAGTTGAGAAGTGCCGGAGCATTGACTTTTAAAGACAGTCAGAGAAGTGGCTCCTTTCAATAAGGTACATGGGAAGATGGAGGGATATGTGAGCTTTTATCTTGAATGAGGAGGTCATTTATGATTATTTGAAGCTTATCTGTGCTTATTATCTGGTTTCAAGAATGGATATTTCATCAATATCACATTTATGATCAAAGAATCTTACAAGAGGGGCTGGGAGGGTGGCTCAGTGGGTAAGAGCACTTGGTGTGCAAGCAGGAAGACCTGAGTTTGGGTCCTCAGCACCCATGTGAAAGCCGAGCACAGCTGCTAGCATCTACAACCCCAGGATGAGAGAGCTAAAACTATATAAACCTAGTGGAAAGATGGGAAGCCTCATTCTCAAAGAAAGACTGCCTCAAAGGAACAAGGTAGTTAGCACATGCATCCAAGTGTTTGCAGACACTCTTGTATGTGTGTACGTACAACACACACACACACACACACACACACACACACACACACACACACACGAGTAATTGCACAAGTTTTAGAGATCACCACTTTCCTCTCTGTTTGAGGTCAGAGCTGTAAGTGTCCCACAGAAAATTGGCTGTCTTGTGCCCAAGTTCCCCCGGGGAATCTCTTCATAGTCCACTTCCAGGACCCTCCCATTCTTCTCTCTACTTTCCTAGTTTCCGGCTGTCTACCCTCCTAGTTTAACATGCCTTTGAACTTCAGCCAGACTGTCCTGGAAGGCTCAGGGGTTCTCATGCCCACTTACAATGGATACACCAACTCTCCTAAGACTCTAGCTTCATTCCAGTGACATCCAGGCCCCCTCTCCTGGTCTGGGCAGTTGAACAGTAAGCAGAGGGTGTAGCAGAGAAACCCGAGGGCACCAAGAGAGAGGGCAGATGGACAAATGTGCTGCTTGGGAAGGAGCACACAGAGGGGCCGGTTGACTACTTCTGGACTTGTCCACGAACCCTGAGCTAACCTAGGAGCATCCACCTTGTTAAGCCAAGACTTGGGCAAATCCTGAATGAGTAAGAAAAAGTCTAGCAAAATCACATTGACTAAACCTGAAGCTTGACACCAGTGCTCTGTGTGCTTTTGGACAGAACAGACTAAATTTTTGTTATCTGCTCTGTAATGAGTTTTATGCAGGAGTCCCGGCAGTCTGGCGATTGGTTTCATTCTTTTACTCCTTCCTTCTGTGTCCATGGTTTTTACTGTGCAATTGCGTTTTACCTCATTAGAGGTGGAGCAGGCATCCAGGCCCCCGGATTTGGGTTCAGACACGTGACTTGCTTTGGGCAGTGGAGTTAGTGGATATGGTTAGCAGGTGTGATGCAAAGAGACCTTCTGCTCTACAGGCAGGAGTGGACTATGCCGGCGATAGACTGGGGGTCCAGAAAGGCGAGTGCTCTGCAGAGCAGGCCTGATTTGAACCTGCAGCCCCCAGCTGGAGTTATAACAGCCAAGATGTAGATGCTTCGTGTTTTATACCACTAAGCTTTGAGGGGTTGATGTAGGGTTATTTTGACACCAGCTTATCAGACTAAGAATTGCTATAGCCTTTTAAGAAACATCAGCTATTGACGGTCCACTTGGCTGTAACGATGGCTTTTACCACTACAGCCCACCATTGTCCCCACCAGCATCACTGGCAGGCTACCTCCCAGTGGGGCTGCTGAATGTGATGCCAGCCTCTGCCCCATAACAGCCCTTCGACCCCAGGCCGGTGATTTCTTCAAGCCTTATCCAATCACCTTCATCTACTTCTGAGGGATGTCTGATTCTTACTAACATGTCACAGTCACTGACAAGTTCCGCAGCGGCGGAACCTTCAATTTCTTTAATCTGGTTCTCTCCAAAATTCTGACTTTCAAATCTTTGCACCTTAAAGGACCAATCTGGGCCATGCTGGTAAAGGTCACTAACCTCTGGTTTTCAGTCAGATGTCTGCTGTGGGATGGTCTGTATATTAAATTGCTCTGATTGGTCAATAAATAAAACACTGATTGGCCAGTGGCCAGTAGGTGGGACAAGGAGAGAGGAGAATTCTGGGAAGCGGAAGGCTGAGGCAGAGAGACACTGCCAGCCACCACCATGACCAGCAGCATGTGAAGACACCGGTAAGCCACCAGCCACGTGGCAAAGTATAGATTTATGGAAATGGGTTAATTTAAGCTATAAGAACAGTTAGCAAGAAGCCTGCCACAGCCATACAGTTTGTATGCAATATAAGTCTCTGTGTTTACTTGGTTGGGTCTGAGTGCCTGTGGGACTGGACGGGTGACAAAGATTTGTTCTGACTGTGGGCAAGGCAGGAAAACTCTAGCTACAGATGTCCCCTTTTTGGAAATGATGGCACGTTACTGCTTTCACTCCAGTTTCTGCTCAATGTGATAATGGTGAGCAGAACCAAGCTTTAATCCTCCAGTTTCAGACACCAAGCCTGGGAATAAGTCTCTAAACAGAAGCTCTGTTGGAAAGTGTAGGCGTTACATAAAAGCTCTACCACCCAGAGCTACTGTCTCCCGAATTTTCACAACTGTATACACATTCTGAAACTCAGAACTTCATCTTTAGCTTTTTTCCCCGAACTATCAGATTTGCATTTTCATTCTCTCAGTGAATATTTTACCAGAATCTGAAATCCAAGATCTCTAAATCAAGCCCATCATTGGAGTGATTCCGTCTCATTTCTTCTGTGCAGTTAGCAACATTGTTACTCTCAAGAGACCGAGGCTAGGGATCTTGTTCCTTTGTCCCCTCAAGCTTGAGTGACTGCTGCTGGGTCTTGTAAACTTTCTCCCTGCCCGGTCCTTTTACCAGGCACCTACTATAATATTCAAGGTCAGGAGTGGCAGAGTTCTCCTGAAGGGCCAGACTGTAGAATATTTTGGATTTAGGGGCAGCATATGGTCTCTATAGTAACTCCCTCTCCCTGACGCTGTATTTTAGAAGCAGTCATAGACAATATCTGCAGAATAGATGCAAATGTGTTCCAATAAAACTTCGGTGACAGGAACAGGCTGAGGAAAGTGGAGGAATGCTGTTTCAAGTCTGCTAGCCCTGCTCCAGGCCGTTGTATCTTCACAGTTAGAACTCACATTCATTTAGAGCAGTGGTCTTCAACATTCCTAATGCTGTGACCCTTTAATATAGTTCCTCTTGTATAGTGACCCCCAACTATAAAATTATTTTTGTTACTACTCCGTAACTATAATTTTGCTATTGTTATAAATTGTAATGTAAATATCTAATATGCAGGCTATCTGATATGTGACCACTGTGAAAGGATCATTTGACCCCCCAAGGGGTCCCGACAAGTTGAGAAACAGAATTGCTGATTCAGAGTTAGAGAGAGAGAGAGAGAGAGAGAGAGAGAGAGAGAGAGAGAGAGAGAGAGAGAGAGTGAACACTTCTTAAAGGATGTGAGGCAGAAAGGGCATGGATGTTGTAAACTCCTATCAGCTGTATGAGCTTGAGCGAGCCCCTCAGCCTGCCTGGGTGAGCTCCTCAGCCTACCTGCACTGTTTCCCAGCACAGAAAACTCTAATACCTTCTTTATATTGTCATGGGACCACAGGAAATGATAAGCACAAAAGACTCGGCTTGTCCAAGGGCTCCAGAAATATTGGTTTCCTCCTTTTTAGAAAGAGGAGTGACTCACCCTGCTGTCCGTCCCCTAAAGCAACACTATAGTGCTATAAACATTTAAGAGACTCAATGCGTCTTTACTGAATTCGATCTTTGTAGGTTAAAAAACAAGCAAACGAAAGCCAAACTCATTCCCACTGCAGATATGCAGTCCTTGTGTATAGAAAGCTCATCTCTTTTGTTTGTAACCTAGAGATTTTGAAAAAGAAACAGAAGACAGCATGAGGTGTGTGTGTGTGTGTGTGTGTGTGTGTGTGTGTGTGTGTGTGTGTGTGTGTGTGTGGCGGGGATGGGGGGTGGGATGGGGGAAATAAAGGACCTTTTAAGCTTTCTGTGTTTGCATAGGTTGAGTGTCTGTATATGCAGGGGCTATGGGGACCACTGGGTAAACACGTCTCGAGTGTCTCGCTAGAAATCCACGGCTTGAAACCATCTATCTTGAGAGCCACGGGGCAGCAAGAGAATCACAGAAGTCGAACCCAGGCCTTTGTTCTCCTAGTTGGCAGTGGTACTGACAGCTCTGGCCCTCTCCTTAGGTTGTAATCTCTTCTGCAGCAAACAGCAGTAAATGTCAACTCTGAAAGCCACCCAGCTTGACAACGAATTATTTAAGCTCTAAGGGTGACAAGAAGACTGTATTTTATCAAGTCACCCGGCTGGCTTTGAGGACTTCCTTGCTGGCCTTTTATATCTGATGGGCAAAAGCGTCCACAGTAGCAGATGGGGAATGTCAGCTTGGAGATACACACACACACACACACACACACACACACACACACACACACACACAGTGTTTATATATATATAACATTAGATTTTAATAAAGGATAGACATTGTAGTTGACTTGTTAAATCTATTTAAAAAGCACTTTTTGGGGTATCCTCATATTTTGGCACAATGTGGCTATTCTAGAGAATGGTGCCACCCTTGTCCCAGTGAGAAGCCCAGCTTGCACTCTGGATGCTGTCACTTGGAACTTGCAAAGGAACTCCTGGGTTTGGGAGAAACTTCTTGACTTACCTGAAAATTTGGAATTTTGATTGATGATTTTTACCTAAATTTTTCCAAGCAATGAAGTGTCCTGTCCCACGATGGATGCCTCCTTTCCTTCAGTGCCATTGCTTGAACACAAAGCCGAGAGACAGGGCTGTGCAGCAAGGGATGTGCAGAAAGTGCCTGCTAAGAGGAATGGGGTGGAAATCTAGCTCAGGTGCAGAAATTAGGCCTTCTGAGCCTGCTACAAGGAGAGGTCCTTGTTCAAACAGAAGGCAAATTATTTTAATAAATCTCTTCCTTTTGATTATGCATCAAGGTTCCACAAGGCAATGCAAACCAAACAAACAAAAACAAAAACCAACACCCAAGGAGAGAGCTGTGAATCTGCTACAGAAGACCAACCTGAGCCAGTCTGCAGTGCTGAACCTATCCTCTGTCTTCACTGTGGTGGAACAACAGTCTATACATGGTAAAACTACTTTCTTCTCAACTCACACGTGAATACCAGTAAAACAGGATGTTGGAACAAGATCCATATGTATTAATGTCCATAATAGACTTGATGTATTGCTCTAGAGATCTTTTGGGTAAATGTGTGTGTGTGTGTGTGTGTGTGTGTGTGTGTGTGTGTGTGTGTGTATGTGTGTGTGTGTGGTTCTGTGCACATGTGAGTTCAGGTATGTCAGAGGTCAGAAGAGAGCATCTGATCCCTTGGGGCTGGAGTTACAGTCAGTTGTGAGTGGCCTGGCATGGGTGTTGGGAACAAACCCTGGTCCCTTGGAAGAGCAGCAAGTGCCCAGAACCACAGAGCCAACTCTCCGGGCTCTGGCCTAGCTTTTGCACAATTGTGCCATTGGGAGCTACTAGGTCCAGGCACGCAGCTCTCCATTGTTCCCTTGCTGATGCATGTGGATCTATAATTATCTGAAAATTTAAGGGTCATAAAAAGTTACCTCACAACAAGCAATACCTTTTCGTTTGTTGGTTTGTTTGAGACAGGATCTTTCTATGTAGCCCTGGCTGTCCTGGAACTCCATACATAGACCAAGCCGGCCTTGAACTCACAGAGATCTGCTCACCTTCCAGTAATACCTTATACAGGGTGGTCTTCCCCTATTTCTGGCAAAGCCTCAGATTTCACAGCTATTGGGAAAGATGAATGGCTAGCCCTATTCACAAATAGTAGCATGTCTTGGTGAGGACTAGAGGGACTTGGTTCTTGATTACTGACTGAATGCAGTACAAAGACCTTATCATGAAGATTTTTTTCATTGACATTTAAGAGAGAATATAAATATGGGTGTGGGTGTTTTAAGTAAGTCCCAAGAGGCAGGAGCCTGAGCTTACAAATCTTCCGAAAGTGTTTTAATAGTCTGTCAAATTCAGTTGACAATGTTTTACCCATTATGGAAGCTATTTCCATAATGATAAAATTAATGGTTTAGAAGGAGAAGGAGAGATTCTTTGACATCTAAGCACAAAAGTCATCCCAGGGGCTTTGCAGATAAATCAGCGCCTGCATTCTCTCTGCTAATGAGAGAATTGCAAGAACCCATTGCAAGAGCATGCCTCCATTCCAGAGGCCTCACCAGTGGGGAAGAGACAGAGAAATCTCGGGAAAGTGTTCCAGGGTGTAGGATTAAAGACAGTGCTGCCCAAGAAAACAGAAAATGCTAACCACGGTGAAGGGAACTTCACAGGAAACACAGACCCTGCGGCTCCGGTCTTCATGTTCTGTCTTTAGTTTGGGTGAAGGACTTCAGTGGCAGAGAGGGGGGGGGGGAGAGGGAGAGAGAGGGAGAGGGAGAGGGAGAGGGAGAGGGAGAGGGAGAGGGAGAGGGAGGGAGGGAGGGAGGGAGAGAGAGGGAGAGAGAGAGAGGCTCCTGCCTCGCCTCCCTTTTCTCCACTCATTTCGTGCTGTACACTCAGCACCCCCTCCCCTTTGTCCCTTCTCAGCAAAACAAAATGCTAGGCACCTAAATGTGAGCACTTTGGAAGGCTGCTGTGTGGAACACAGCTCTTTCCTTCATCCACCGCCTGCCTCTGCCTCCTCCCCTCCATGCCCACCCCCTCTCTCAGGTTTATTCAGCGGTGTTCCACCGCTGGTAGGCGGTAGCAGAAACTTTGGATGGGTCCCTTTTTTATTTAAGTGGATTTTGTAAATCATACCAAAAAATGCACATTAAATGACTCAGATACTAAAATAACATTTAAAAAGATTTTTCAAACCAATTCATAGAGCCATACCATCCTTCATGTGGGAGGTGCTAGGTGCTCTTGTGTTTGTATCAGAAACTGCGTAGTTTCATTTATTATTGCCAGTGCAAGCAATGCTTGGCCAGTGGGTTTTACTGGATCAACCAAATCCAGAGCTGTGTCTGTGCGCACACACACCCACACACACCAGCTGAAATACAGCAGAGAACCATGTTCAGTGGTAGAAACAAAAGAGAAAACAGAGCCAGTTCCTGCTTGAGGTTTTTGTTTACAAAGAGATATTTAATGCACGAACTAGTCTTAAGGTTGGGAAGGAAACTGCAGGAGGGTGAGGAGGTGAGTGTAGAAGGTTCTACTTCAGACATAGTTAGCAAAAGCCTCTTTGACCAGGCATCCCAGAGCACAGACCCAAGACCAGGGAGGGGCCTGGTGAACCCTGGAGCAGCACCCTTCCAGCCTGGAAGGGAGTCAAGCTCGAAGGCCTGGAGGTAGTGTCTCCCATCGTTGGAAGCCCCTAAAGGCCCCACAACTAAGAACTCTGGGAGACCTTGCACCTGATTCATCTAAAGCTTGACTGATTTGCCATCTGCCTTTCTCTGGACGACACTTCTTAGGTTCCCACCTCTCTGGGATAGACCTGAGCTGGGTTCAGGTTCCCTGTCTTTCAGACACTTATCTTGTGATCCCCCTTGTACTTATTAGGATGCTGGAACAGGACTGGCCTGGGCAGCCTTTGGTGCCATCTGGTAGACTTAAAAGAGCTAGCCTTTCAGGAACTCTGGTATCTAAAACACCACGTAGTTTTTAAGGAGAGGAGGGTGTCTCTGCTCAAAGTGTTTCAGTCCTATCCTGGAAAGGACTTTTACATTGTCAGAACCCTGAACCTGACTCTGTCATCAGCCATCCTAAGCCTCCGATGGAGGTCACTCACAGCCCTTGGTAGCCCCAGGTCCTCTCTGAATGATACTTCAGTAGGTGACAGTGTGGGAGGACAGCTGCCCTCCCAGGTCTGCAGTAATCTCCCCTGAGTCTGGAAATCTCCCTGGGCATTTTTTCTGTCTCTCCTCTGGAATGCAGTGAATGTTTGCATTTGTCTTAGGAAGACACAGTTAATCTCAAGACACATAAAAACAACAGGCAACTCCATGGTCGTTGGGTGTTTAACAAATGCAACTAATCATTTCTAAGGGATGGTGAGAAGGATTGTAGCCCTGGTGGAGGAGGGGAAAGCGACAGGCCACTGGTCACTGTTATCATCTGGCAGGCTGTTAAAATGAATTCAAACACTGTAACAAAGAGAAATGTTTGTGTCTTCTTTTAACCTTGGAAAAGACTGGAAGAATTCTTTTAAAACTCTGTGGGTTGTTACAAGATCCAGTTCCCAAGCATTGGCTACTAAATTCAGATGAGAAAGCAGGGTCCAGATCCACCTAGAATGCAAAGGCCCAGTTGAGGAGCACAGTACCCTCTTGCTCTGCTGTAAACGGTGTGTGTGTGTGTGTGTGTGTGTGTGTGTGTGTGTGTGTGTGTGTGTGTGTTTTCCATGGTTTCTGACCATCCGTTTTAAAGTTGTTAGGAGAAAGTATCTCTTTTAACACTTTTGTATAACCTTGTTGTTGGTTATTAGAAACATAGCTTCTGTTATGAGACTTACTAATGCATCCAACCAATATTTATTAAGCCCAATCGTCATAACCTGGCATTTATTCCTTTGTTCCTGTATTGAATTCATCATATTGAAAATATAGTATTGGGAGACAAAGGCCTTTAATGGGATTATTGTTCGCTGTTCAAGTCAAGGCAGCGATGGATACCAGTCACCAATTCTGCTGCTCCTGATAACCACAGACACAGAAAGCATGTCTGCAAGTCAAATCACAAACCTTCTACCTTTTTTCATTCAGATGAAGACCACGTGTGCTAGTCAGTTTCCCACTGCTGTGACAAAACTCCTAAGGCAATCAACTTAAAAAAGAAGGAAGGTTTCAAAAGGTTGGCAGTTTCAGAGACCACTGTTCGGGCCTGTGGCAGCACAGCACACCATGGCAGTGGCAGTGTGTGACAGAGGTGTACCCATCTGAGCAAAAGAAAGAAGCCAGGGGTCTCACCATCCCTTTCAAGGCCAGTCTCATGTGACCTAATTCTTTCCCATGGGCTCCACCACTTTATGATCCTGCCACATCCCAAGGCTTCGTAGACTGGGAATGTGGTCTTCAGGTGCATAGCCCTCTGGGGACACGTGGGATCTAAGGTGCAGCATTATTTTACTATTGAGCATTACGCAAATGTACACACAAGTCACCACCTGGGTGGGTTGGGCTGGCTGGTTGTCTTCGGCTGCCTGCACCCCACGTTCTTCGGTGGAATCTCAGGGGAGACACCCAAAGATCTGTAGCTTAGCAATCACTTTGCCTCAAGGTCTCCAGGTAGTTTGTCTGTCTCTCAGTTTTAAAGACTTTCAATTTGTGGTATTAACAAAAAATTCTCATATCTGCTTAGGCACAGGTAATTTATTCTTAGCAAATCAGCCTCATTGAACATCTCTAATGATTAAATAAGGGGCTTTTTATACAGCAATATATTAAACCATAAAAGAAAATTCTGGGTATTATGTGTACATGATTTATGCCTATTAAAAAAATCTGGTCTTCAAACATGACTTCAAATTTAGACAAGAACCCTAACTGATGTGTACTTTTTGTAAAGAAAATAAAAACAATCAACTAGTCAGTGATCAGAATTTCAAATACACGTGCAGGCTTGGTGATGCATACCTGTAATCTCAGTACTGGGGAGGCTGAAGCTGGGAGATTGTGGGTTCAAAGTGAATCTAGACTACACAGCAAATCCAAGCTATCTGGGATATACACTGGGACCAAGTCACAAAAAAAGAAACAAACAAATAAACTTCAGATATACTTAATAGCCATTAATATAAAGAAAGCTAAGCAATTCTGGTCAATATTTCAGGCTGATCTGGCAAGAAAGGAACTTTTTATTGAGGCAAATTCTTCCTCTCTACAATGGAACATTCTTCGATTTCTTTTCTCTATCAATAGCAGAAAGGAAAAGAGCATGTATTAATATCAACAAACTTGATGGAAATAAACGGGTTAATGTTCAAGCTTTGTCTCAGAGATCTGGAAAGGAAAATGATATTTATTGTTACTGACTGCCCACTCGGGTATGAAGAGGGAAAAATCAATAGTCAGCTGTGCTTTCCAAATCCCTGTGTAGTATGAACTGAGTTATTTCTCTTTTGAAAACTGGGAGTCATGAATAAAAACTTAGCAGAAAGCCAGATGGGCCTCATGTTGAAAAGACAACTTCCCATTGGCTCCCCTCAGTTATGAAACCCTTACAACCCCATGTGCTAGCGAGCTGACCAGCAGACCGCGGCTTTGGGCGCCACATGCACTGTTCAGTGTCCATACTGTGCCTAAGTGTGCTGGCACAGGGCAGATCCAGCTGTGGCAGGGAACTGAGGAATGGTGTCTTGGAGACCTGTCACTTGGTATAGCCAAGTCCTATGTTGACAGACGGAAGAATGTCCAAAGAGAGGCAGTGCTGGCCAGGCCTGAGAGAGCAGACTGATTTCTTTATCCGCCTTTTATCCGAATCCTTTCACTGAAGCTGCCGAGTCTCCCATGATGCTTTACTCAGAGAGTTACCTGGAAACCATGTGTGTTTAATCCTGTAGGCAGTGCAGTGGGAGAGAATGCTGGACTCTGACTGCTGCAGCTATCAAAATGAGCAGTGCTCACAAGACTGGCGCCCGGCAGGCACTTAAAGTGTGCCTCAAATGAGATTGAGAAACTGACTTTTCTTTCACTTTTTGCTGTACAAATACAGAGTCCCCAACCACCCTTCCTTCGTCCAAACAAATCAAGGGAGGAATTAACCTTGACACAGTACTGCAGGACTGTGCCCACACAGCACACAGTACCGTTCATTTACCTGCAGACTTTATTTGGATTCCACCAGCCTTCACACTGGTATTTTCCTTATTGCCATTAGCCATCCTGTCTCTTTAGTCTTAAGACCCTAATGTTTAGTTGGGCTTACTCTTAAGTGCCTGGCGGTGAGTGGCTCCTAATGAACAGCATGGTCGTGCAGGGCACAAAGAACAATCCCCCCTATTAATTTTGATGGCACCCCGAAGTGAGGCATCATGACTTCCAAGCTACAGAGGAGAAAATGGGATTCTGCCCAGCTATGACTTATGCTCGTCACAGCACCAGTGAGTGTCGGACAGAGTGTCTGAAAGCTTCCAGGGTCTCCTGACCCTCAGCTACATGCATTTTCCATCCTCCTGCAGTCACTTCCCCACAGTGACAAGTATGACTTAAAACTCACAGGAGACTGTGCCACAGCGTTTATTACTAAGATATGTGGGAAATCTTTATGTCCTTGGATAACGTTTAAAACACAAGCAGCCCTTTGGAATGGGAAAGGTCTCCATATTCTGGAAGAATGGTTCTTCCTCTTGATGACCTCCAGATCGATGCTGGATCCAAAGCCCGAGTCCCGGGACCTTGTCTGTATTTACACTCTTTCCCTGAGTGAGCTCATTGGGCTCCGTGGCCTTAAATAACATCTGCAAACGGATACGACGCAAATTTATAACGCTGGATCTAACCTCGCCCTGCAACCCCACCTGTTCCTCTCCTGCAGCCTGTCTTCGGAATTCTGCTTCTACTTTTTTAGTTTTGAGTGGAAATTTAATAACTGCATGCTTGCACACGCAGACCCATGGTGACACACAATGATTCAAGATACGTGTATGTCTATAGTATACCATGACTAGGTCAGGACAGTGAGTATTCCTTTATGTTGATGCCTTTTAAAACTTTTTAAATTATTTTAAGTATTGAGCCTTTGAACCCTCCCTTTTCATAATTTTAATATATATGGTAAATGGTCAAATCTAGGATGCTTGACTGTTTTAGTCTGCTTCTTATTGCTGTGGTAGACTCCACAACCAAAAGCAACTTGGGGAAGAAAGGGTTTATTTGGCTTCCACATCCCAGGACAGAGTTCAATGAGAGAAGTCCGGGCGGGAACTCAACGCAGGAACCTGGAGGTGGGAGCTGATGCAGAGACCACCAAACCGTGCCGCGGGCTGGCTGGCTCCTCATCCCTTGTTCCGCCTTCTTTCTTTTACCACCAAGGACCAAGGACCACCTTCTGCGGCTCTACTACTCACAGTAGGCTGGCCCTTCCCACATCAGTTATTAATCGAGAAAACGACCCACAAATATGCCCACGGGCCAATCTGATGGAGGCAACTCCTCAACTGAGGTTTCCTGTTCCCAGGTGTGTCTAGATTTGTCAAATTGACAAAACAAACAAACAAACAAACAAACAAAAGGAGTTGATATTGCCAGCTCAGTGAACGGCACAGCTGCTACAGGTTAGCTTGACTCCCCTCCCTTGTCCTCCTTCCCAGAGTCACTCTGTTCTGACCATGTCCCTGTCATGCCCCTCCTTTCTCACCCAGGCTGCTGGCTGCCACAGTTTCCAGCTCCTCCATCGTCAATCAGACCTTATGATTTCCCTCACTGTGGACATGGACCGGCTCTCCCTGTTCTTATAATCCAGTCTAAACAGCCCTCGGTGCCTTCAAAGGCCCTGAAGGGCTCACCTAGGGCTCCGACTTCGGTTTCTCTTGGCCTCACTGGCGTTGCTCTGGCTAGTCTACATTCTCTCCATAGAAAACACAAACCCTCCAGCTACGAATTCAGCCCCTTCCTTGCTTCCATCTACTGTTCCTTCTGCTTGGCTCTGTTCCAGATCTTGCCAAGGCTGCTTCCTGTTATTAAGGCTCAGCGTGTCTCTCTCACTGCTGGAGACCTTTCCTGATTGCCCGCTCTGCTTTCCCTCCCATGCGGCCCTGGGGATTTTCTTAGTAGCACTTAAGCACTGTCTGAACTTATCTTATTTGTTCATGTTGCTGCTTGGTTATCCCACTAGACATCATCTCCATATGACCATGGACCTGTTCTCAATGAAGCCCATGTCTCTAGTGCCAGGAAGTCTGTGTGCGCTCAAAGCTCAATAAATACTGTGAGTGAGTGAATGGATGCAGGTTGGCCTACAAAAGTCACGGAAAGACGTTCCTACGGGCTGTTTAAAGATCCTCTCCAACACCCATGCAAGGGTGTAATCTCAAGTTCTGTTGAGGCCAGGCATCATGGTACATACCTATAATCACATCACTGGGAAGACTGCAGCAGGAGAATCATGAGTTGAAGCTAGCTTGAGCTCCATAGCACCTCCAGGTCAGCCTAAAGGACTTAGCAAGACCTTACCTGAAAATACATGCATACCATTCTAGTTTCCTGTCAGCTGCCGCCATAAAACACCCTGAGCAACTTACAGGAAAAGGGTTTATGTGGTTGACACTCCCACTCCATTCCTGAGGGAAGTCAAGGAAGAAGACAAGCAGGGGTACAAGGAGGAGCAGAGCGGAGATGTTCTACAACCCATCTTTAAACCTTACATGCCAGCCACATGCAGAGGGGAGTGGGGCCAGCTTGCAGCCTCTGGCAGTCTTGGTACATGTTCTGTTGAGCGTGGTTCCTGGAATAGGTCCCGAGGAAGGCTCCCCCCCACCCCCCACCCCCCCCCCACCCCACCCCCGTCTCTGGTTTCTGGTATCATGAATTCAGCAAGAGCATTCTGGGTTGACAACAAGTTAGAAGCAAGGGGAAAAGGATACCCAGTTCTTCTGGTAACTTTTCATGGTGGTGATATTCACCATCTGTACAAATGTCCCACATAAGAGAATAGCTAGTTCTGGAGTCCACACCACGGACGCAGAAATGGAGGTCATCAGAGACTGCTCATCTCCTGAGAAGCATGACACTTAAGAGGGTCAATTGAGAAGCCTCCTTCAAAATCGTGGAGACATAAAGAGAAAGTCATTTCCAGGTGTGACTAAGCCCAGAGGAAGGTGTGGATACGAAGGAAACTATCCGTGGAGAAGCCAACTGGATTCACGTGGAAGTCAGCCCTAGAGGCAGCAATCCGTTTGTGGACCAACAGTGATGGAAAAACACGTTTAGGAACTGGCTACAGAGTGGGCTTGTGGCAAGGCAGGGACTCACTCGTGTGTGTTGGGGTGAAATACTCTGGTTGCTATCCTTGTCCTTGGTGCAGTAAGCCACGGATGCGAGGAAGGGATGTTAGAGATGGGATGAGATTCTACTTGACTCCTCCGTTTGGAGGACCAGTGGTCTTACTACTCACCAGGGAGGCTCCTTTCTTTCCCGGTCTGGCCAGCTTCGCCGTTGCCAGCGCTCTGCAGCTCTGATCCATCATCGGCACGTGTCACCCTTCGCCATATATAGAAACAGTAAGTGCAAAGGAAACGCATCGTGGGGGTGGATGACTCAGGAGGTTGGACGGTGGGGTAAACAAGCATTATACCTCCAGTGATGATAGACTGGGGGCCCTCAGGACAGACTACTGTCGGCAGCCTCTACTGGCTCCTCCTCTTGCTCTCTTCATATAGCTCCAAATGTGCCATCAGCACCCGCAACAAACCATCAATTAAAGATGGCATCTGGTCCAGGTTCGAAAACTGTAGTGTCGCCCTATGGAGCTCTGTGTGCTCACACGTGCAAAGTCATTCCAGTCATCACCTCTCTCACTCCGTACCTAATTCCTTGTCTCTAACTCAGGGGATACTGAGGCCCAGATAAGGAAGTAGCCCAGGGGTCTATGTCCTTAGTTGCCTCTCCAGAGCACAGTACCTTGTACCCACCACCACCAGACAACCAGAAAGTACTTATTAACTTTTGCAAGAGATGAGTGGAGCCTCCTGGTGCTTTGAATTCCCTTCATGCTTTTCCTGACTTGGGCTAAGTGGGGTTTTGTCAGGTACCGTCCAACCAGAGGAAGGATGGGGTTGTCCTTTGCCTGAGCTGGAAAAAAAAACAGGTCTAAGCCTCCTTGGGCAGCCTCAAGAAGGAAGATGGGAGACAGAGGGACTCTACCGGGAATGGTTGAAGCTAGTGTCCACACCTGGACTATCTTCTCTCCTTTCGGGAAGTCTCAAGCCTGCTTTGAACGGCTTCAGATTGATTGATCCAGGCCCACTCACATGATCCGGTATAATCTCCCTTACTTAAAGCCAGATGATAGTGACTTCAATGGCTTCTGCAGAGGGCTTGGCAGGTAACCTCTAGATTAGTGTCTGATGGGGTAAGGGGACTTTAGCTTGTCAAACTGATACGTCAAACAATGTACCACGGGTTAATGCAAACAAAAGAAGAGGTAAGATGTGAGATGGAACAGCTGGATGGGGGTGGGGAGTGGGGGTGGGGTGGGGAATGCTAGAAGCCAGAGACCAGCCGGGTCCCAGGTGGAGTAGGAGGTGCAGTATTATCTCTCCAGGGAGACTGTTGGGGAGATTGTGGCCCAAGGCTTTGTGATCCTGAAACACTCAGGTAAGAACTACTTTTCAGGACAGAGCCCAGTAAAGTGTTTTAGGTAGGTGGCCGCCACCAGCCCTGCTTCCTCCAGGGGTCAAAGCTGCCAAGCTCCTTTCCCCATTCCTCCCCCTGCATGTGACTTTCCCCATGCCAGCGCCAGAGGGCGCCCGAGCTGAGGAAACAACCTTTAGGAGGTGCCCTGCAGGTGACCCACGTAGGGACCCTCAGATTAGGGACTTGGCTTGGTGATTTCCTTACCCTGGGACACTTACACAGGCTGCCTCTTTAACCCAAACGCTTCAGTGACTGCAATCGGACTCCTGGGAGCAAATTGCTGGTTCACGGACTTTTCCTCTGCAGGTGCAGGAGAGACTGGTGGCTGGGAGATGGAGGTCCCAGGGCATGTGAGGGGACACCTCGACACTCCGTGACTCACTTACCAACCTTCCCCGAGCCTTCCTCTTACTCTTGAAACCCATGGATCACTTGTCCCGCATGGAAAAGTAGGTTCATACCGGGATATTGAACGCAGGATTAGCTTTGAGTCTTGACAGTCGCCTGGGACGCAGCCCCACGGATATCGGCTTCCCGCACAACTTCTGAAAATATCTGCCATTTCCTCCCACAAAATAAGTCCCCCCTCCCCCAACAGCAGCCTCATCCATCTATAAAGTTAGGGCCCCAAGGCAGGAAACAAGTCTTTCCTGAAAAACATTTTTTCCCTAAATTTTGAGGTTAAAAAGGATGAGTAACGTCGCCTGCCTCATCTGTCGCTTCTCCCCTTGAAGCATGCCATGTCTGCTGGATGACCTTTAAAGGTAGCATGGGCTTTCACTACAGGACTTCTACCAAGGAAATGTCACTACAGGACTTCTACCAAGATTTTCATGTAGTGACATTATCTTAAAGCAAAGACAAAAAAGGCTGACACGGCTTTTTGCAACCAACCAAAGGTGGACTGCGGGGAACAAGACGAGGGTCCAAGAGACAGAAGTAATGAGCTTGTCTGCGTTCCTAAAATGCTATCCAAGCAGTTCTAATTGTGCCCAACAGAGACATTTAAACACTCAGAGAGACTGAGCAATAAGCACAACTCTTACTTAAACATGGCAAAGGTCAGGGAAGGAAGCCCTGTCCTTCTCCTCTTGACAGATGCAGGGGCCCAGCTCACGTGTGGGTTTGGAAAACCCTGACAAGAATGGGTGTCTGGGAGACTTCTCGCTTGTCAAGAGGTTTCTTCTATTTCCTTAAGACACTCAGCCTGGATTCATTATGCCTTGTCGCAGAATAAAGAGAATTAAATATTTTTCTAAGACTGTAACTAATCCTAAAATTTAAATACAAGGGGGAAATCCCACATATGAAAAGCTTGTGAATTTTTTTTTTTTTTGCTGGAAATGTGCAAAGATATTGTGTTTAAATCATCAGATGAGGAAAATGACATTTATTTTTTTACAAAAAAATCCCAAATGATTTTAATTTGTCTATTCCCAGACCTCTGCTAACAGACTCAATTAAATAACATAATATCTTTTTTGAGTCATTTAGGAAAATATTTATATACTAGTGAAAGCAGGGAGAAGTTTTTAAAGATCTTGCTAACCGCATATTAGGATACGGGCAAATCTTGTATTTATGGTGTTTTTTCCACACTAAGGGTTTTCCTCCCTTTACAGGCATGGGCACGGGCTATCACTCCTTTATTTGCGATCAGTGTGTTCCACGGTCCACAAAGAACTTTTTTTTAGGGCAAAACGTGCCCTAATGAAATTCAGTAATTCTTTATAAAAAGAAAAAAGGATCTTTTATATGCATTTTATATGCACGGAATATATAAGTGTGGTGTGTACCTGGTAATGCTGGTTTCTGCTGACTGTGTAATACAGGTAAATCAACACAGTTCCAGGCACATTACGGGCTACAATTTATTGGGTTTTACCTTCAGGTAAAGACTTCTATTAAGAATATACAAGTGTCTGCATACCTAACCTGCCTTGTTTTCCACGGGGGTGTATACATAATCTCTTTTTAAATTTGCTTAATCAAAGCTTGCTATATTGAATACATTTAATTGGAATCCAGTGGTTAAAAGTATAAAAATTTACTGCCGTGGAAAAGTTTTGATGAGTGCTTTCCATTAGTGAGTGTTGTTGATAAAGCCTGTGGCCTGCACATTTGCATCCAGACAACCGACTTGGCAAAAGAGGGAAGGCCTTCAACCCTGCAAATACATTATTTCCCATAAATATTCTTAATGAAAGAGCTGCTCTGTTTCAGAGGAAGTAAAGGCAGTGAAGAATTTTAAATAATTGGAAGAAAAAAAGGTCCCAACCTTGATAAACACGTGCATGGGGAATGGAAGGGTAAGTTATTAGGTGTGGAAAAGGGAGTCTAAGAAACCTCTCCTACCCAGAGAACCAGGCACGCTCTATGAAAGACTGGCAGGCAGCGTCTGGGAAGCAATGCCCTTCCCTCCCTCAAGTTCCATCCTTTCTTCTGATTCAAAGCAATAATCCTGTGTGTATGTGTGTGTGGGCGGGGAGCTTTTACTCTAATGAAATATTTTGGGAAGATTATAGTTAATACTATATTTTACTAAATATAATACATAAATAAGTGAAAGGAAAGAAAAAAGAAGGAAAATATCTATATTTTAAACAAAATTAAAATGGACGACTTTCTAATTCTCAGAATTTTTTAATTAATCATCACTCAACATTTAGCTACCGGCATAGAAGGCATTAATTAACAGCAAAAGTGAAAATAAGATCCAGACTTAAGGGAATTAGACCCCCCCCCCTTTACTCCTTTATAAACTCCATATCCAGAAGGCCACCACTGCTCAGTGCCACGCTTCAGTCTGCAATCATGGAGAGAGCTGCTGCAAAATCTACCCCAAGTAACGGGGGCCAGGGCTCTGTCACTCACCGCTGATAGACTTCTGATTTCACAGGCCACAAGGAAAAGTCTCATGCATGGGCTCTGAGGTCTGAGTCAAGATCTTTCTAACACACAATTTCAACCCATGCTTAAGAATGAGTTACGTTTGAGGACGTCCTCTCATCGTTATGCTTTGATACATTCCTAAGGACTATAGTGATTCAGGCGTGGATGTGTGTGCCGTGGGAAAAGGGATCCAGACCGCAGGAAAGGGAAAGATGGCACAAAGTCCACCTTAGACATGCAAGGCAAGGTCACAGTGCAGCCCGATGTTCTGCACGTTTGTGTATTGTCGTAGCAGAAGCACAATCGTGCATTTGCCCTGGAACGCTGCTGCATGCTCTCCTCCTCCTCTACTACCTTAGTCACAATGAATTCAGAGATTTCAAAGATGGAGATTATGTACAGAAGTCACCTTCTAATTTCAAGCTCTGAAAGACCATTTAGTTGTTTCCCCGTGGTGGAGGGTGTCAAGTGTACAATACATGGCTTACTCTGTGCAGGGATACCCCCTTACCTACTGAAAACTAGAAAAGTTCCAAGAGAAACTCATAGCCACACACTTGATCGCTGTTGTTGAAGCTCACCACCACAGGCTGACCTGTGAACCTGTGAAGAACATCTGATCTGACGCTCTTAGCTTCCCAAGGCTCTTTCTTTGCAGAATTAGCACCTCTGTAAATGGAAAGCAACTCAATGGCAGCAGCAAACAATACTCGTTAAGATGCTGCCCGTGAAAAAGAACGCTAGGCTGAAGAACACATGTTTGGGAGAATGACATTTCGTGTTGGAGTGACGGGGCGCCACGGTGGTGAAGGGAAACCGCCAGTGCATTCAAATCAGACAGCGAGAATCAAAACGCAGAGCGTGTAAAAGAGCCCCAGTCTCTGGACAAAACGTCTGATTACTATTCACCTAACCTTCTCATGCCAGTTGAAACTTTGCTAATTAAATCTGAAATTATATAACGTGCGACACTTACAGACTAACCAAGGGAAAGGACAATGTAGCCCAAAGCCTGAGAAGGATGCAGTTATCTTAGTTTTAAGAATGAAGAGAACACTTTCCCTACGGTGACTTCCAAGGCCTTTCGGCTGAGAGACCATTGATAACTTCCATTAGTAAGAAGTAGCTTCATTTGCATGTCAGCCTCGTAGTATTCAGCCATTCAATGATAAGTGTCAAAGAATGTTCTTATTAAGCAAGTGTGGCATGCCTGGCTGTGCATGGAGTGGGTCTCCATAGGCAATGAGTGCGAACTGTGTCCTGTGCTCCTGGGAGCCTCGGTCCCGTGGCTCTCAGGAAATAAACATTCACCCCCAAATCCAGCTTATTTGATGCTTAGTCAATCTATCATCACTCTAAAAGATAATTTTCACTCTTACTTCAAAATTCTGAATTTGTGGGGTTTTAGTTGATAAAGTACTTCCATCAAAACTATTTAGGCTGAAGTTTTAGAACATCTTGGATGTGGCTCATTGATGCTTCATTCCTGAGTTTCACTTGAATAAATCTTTGTCACTTACATCAAATACTTTCGTACTCTTTTTCTCCTTGACAGTGCCTTTGAGAACAGAGGCCTTTCTGGCCTTCATGGAATCTTTACTGTTGGAGGAAAGAATGAGCTGATACAATTCAGAAATGTGTATAAAGTCAGTTTCAAGGAAAATAATTTCAATGAAAACCAATCTCTTCCTGTTTAAAGCTTCATTTTTATGCATTTTATGCATATGGGTGTTTTGTGTGCATTTATATCTGTACACCAGAACATATCATTGGATCTCATGAGAATACAGCTACAGTTGGTTGTGAGCCACTGTGTAGGGGCTGGGAATTGAACCCAGGGCCTCTGGAAGAGTAGTCAGTGTTCTTAACCACTGAGCCATCTCTCCAGTACATATTTTCTTTCTTTCTTTCTTTTTCTTCCTTCCTTCCTTCTTTCCTTCCTTCCTTCCTTCCTTCCTTCCTTCCTTCCTTTCTTTCTTTCTTTCTTTCTTTCTTTCTTTCTTTTGTTTGTTTTTCGAGACAGGGCTTCTCTGTGTAGTATTGTGCCTTTCCTGGAACTTCCTCTGTAGACCAGGCTGGCCTGGAACTCATAGAGATCCACCTGCCTCTGCCTCCCAAGTGCTGGGATTAAAGTGTGCGCTACCACTGCCCTGCCATATTTCTTTCTTTTAAAAAAGATTATTTATTATTTTTAATTTCTGTGTATGCCTGCATGTTTATATGTGCACTGCGGAGGCCAGGGAGTCCCTGGCGCTGGAATTACAGGTAGTTAGTTGTAAGCCACTGTATGTGTGTGCTGGAAATGAATCTTGGTTCTCTGTGGTGATATTTTGAACAAATAAAATTTGCCTGAAGATCAGAGGACAGAGCCAGCCACTAGATTAAACACAGAGGTTAGGCAGTGGTGGTGCACACCTTTAATCCTAGCACTTGGGAGGCAGAGGCAGAGATCTGTCTGGATTTCTGTGAGTTCAAGGCCACAGTGGGCTACACAAGATTAATCCAGCCTAAAAGGGAAACAGAACCAGGCAGTGGTAGCACACACCTTTAGTTCCAGCACTTGGGACACACCGTTAATCCCAGCACTAGTTAATAAGACAGGAAGTGATATGGCTGGGCTAAGAAAGGACTATAAGGTGGGAGGAGACAGGAACTTGCTCTTTTGCAGGCTGAGGAGTTGATGAGCTAGGAGGTGGTGGCTGTGGCTTGCTCTGCTTCTCTGGTCTTTCAGCTTTCACCCTGATATCTGGCTCAGGGTCTATTAAGACCAATTAGGATTCATACAACAGTTCTCTTCCAGAGCAGTACATACTCTTAAGCTTGAAGCCATCTCTCCAGCCCTAACATATTTCTTTTTAATGTAAAGTAATGGGTATTCTAAATTAAAATTCAAGTCACATCATACAGAAAAGGGTAAAGAGTAAATTAAATATCCTGATAATTCTGCCCAACATTCAAGACTAGCCAGTTGCCACTCTTACATATATCTGTCCAGTTTTTCTTTAAAAAACATATATTCATTAAAAACCGAAGAATTTATTCACACCACAGATTCCTAAAGTGTGGGGGTATGGTCCCATGGGCCATGTAATAGATAACGGGTGTTGCAAAAATTTTGGCAGCACTATGAGGTTTTTAAAGGCACAAAATACCAAAATTAATACAAAATCGAAGAAATTATGAGTCTGGGGTGTTTCTGGCAGTGTGTGTGAGTTGAATCGCATAGTTTCCCTGGAGCCCTGGCAGTCAACACACAGTGTGTGCACCGATCTTGTCACACCTCAGGAAGCTAAGGGACATTGTCTGAAACATGCTGGCTCGGAAGTAAGGCCATTTCATGTTAGGGACTGCAGGGTTTTTACTGTGCATACAAAGTGTTCTGCTCAATAGAAACATAACGCTTTAGTTATGGAAAAGAAAGCCTGTTAGTGTTTCCTATCATCAATATTCAGGATGGCAGAATCACATTAGGATACCTATAGATTGATTGTAGTCTGTTAGAACATTTGCTTTTTAAAACTGCTGTTTAAGCTTTTGACTTGAGTTGCATAGAAACAAATTCTCTAAATGAATTTTCATTTGGAATTAGGACAGAGTTTCCAGCAATTCCTGAAATGACACTAAACATGCTCCTGCCATTTTATACTACATATTTATGTAAGGGGCATTTTTAGTATTTCTATTTAAAACATCAGAATGTTGATCAGTTTTGAAGAACTTTGAAGATACAGTATTAAGCCAAGATATAATTAATTCTTTATTTAAAAGTAAACTTATTCCTCTTATTAGAATGCAAGTTTCCAAACATGTTTAATAAATAGCAACATTATATATACACCAAATAATGGTTTATAAAATCAATTTGTGACTTATTATTAGTGTTTGATTTGTATATTTACTTATATATGTATATAGTTGGAGTTGTCTAAAAGAAATTTGGGGCCAAATGGGATTTTGGTGGAAAAATTGAAGAAGCTCTGATTTTTATGATGTAGTTGAAACTATTTTTTCACTGGAACATATTTTAGTATTAATAAATACACACCAGTACTTTCATTTTAAATTTTTGGAGACTTATATTATGTGTGTTCATAAAGGGAATCATTCCTAAAACTAACCATTGTATTTCTGCAATATTTGTTTTGTTTAGAGAAGTTAATGAAGGGTCCAGAGACACTCAGCTCCGAGCAGAGTGCTTGTTGACCATGCTTTAGGCTGTGGCAGGCTTATGTATCCATCCTCTCTATCCAGCAAGGACCAGGTTAGAAAACTTCATCCCAGGCATCAAGGGCCTGTTTGCTCTCACTTCATTACACTGCTTTCCTAGGTTGTTTCTCGAGGGCCTGCACAAATCAGTCTAAAGTGAATTTGGTTTCTTTAGCTAACATTTTAAGTGCGAGGGAAAGAACTTAAACAAATATGTGGATTTCTTTTTTTTTTTTTTTTTTTTTTTTCATTTCTCATGTGTTAGAAAAGTAAAGGCACAGTGGATGCCAGACTGTCTGGACCACAGTAAGGGCATTTATGGAGACTTTTACTGCTGCACGAAAACCCTGTTCCTAGACCAAGTATGGGCAGCATCACTGATGTTTAAGCCTGTTTACTCAACACTTCATTACTGAAATAAAGGGCTTTAAAGTGACTATTGTTTTGTAGATTCAGTCCATTGCTGCTTAAAAACAAGAGAGCAGGGAAGGAAAAACAAGCCTGCTCATGTCCGGTTCCCGTTCTGGTCACTTTCTGTCGCAGGAGCCATGGTTTTGCCGTGACCGTCTTCATTGCTGTTCACCTATCGCGGTCGGACCCAGAGACTCACTTTGCTTACCGTTTCTAAGGAGTTAAAACCACTAAATCCACTCCCAGCGATGCATGTGCCGAGCAGCATACAGAAAATGATGGCCCCTCTTAACGAAGCTCTAGAAGAAAATAGTACTCTGGGTGCCCAAGTGCAGACCGAGGGGGGTGTCTCGCGTGCCTCGATTGAATTCTTTCTTTTGAAATTTCCAGTTAAAGGCTAGGTTACGACCCGTGGTGCTTTATTGAAATGAAATGAAAATGCAGCTTCACTGTGGGGCGGAATAGGCCAGTCTCCCTCTGCTGCTCATTCTCCCTTTAACAACCCACACGGGAAGAAGGCCACATCATGAGAAAGATGACTGTCGAGCTGGTTGCCGGAACGGCATCTTCTCCTGTCGTGTTTTGATGGTTCCCGCCTGTTTTCTTAAAGCAGAGGAGGTGGCTGAGCCTCTTAGGGGAGGTTACTGTTTCTTTCCTGGGATGCTCAGTAAAGATGATGAACGTGGGCCAGGGTGGGGAGCAGGGAGGACCCGGCTGAAATTTTGGCAAGGGATGCAGAGTGGGCCCCACCTAAATGCTGACAGAACACGCGGTCCTGGTCCAAGCTGTTCCGCAGATGTGAGCTGGATGCCTCCCAGCTCCAGCTGATGTGGCTTAGTGGACGAAACGGCATTTTCCCCTTAGGAGTCTCTGATGCTGAAATTCTCTCAGGGGATTGGTTACTTATGATAACGTGTCCTTGAAGATAGCCATCCACACCCATCTTTGGGTGACCTCATAGACCCGAGGCAGAGTAGCCTCTGAAGGAAACTTGTAGAGTAGAGGCTCCCGGGTGGGCCATGTTCCCTTCCTACTTTGGTCATCCTTATGACCCTTCAGAGCATGGAGAGTGGTGTGCGGGGGTCTGGCCTCATAGCCGTGGTGGTGGGGCGGCGGGGGTGGGGTGGGGAGGAATGAGGGAACTGAGGCAGGAGGCGAGACGGCTGACGCAGATATTTATTAGTTCGCTGAACAACTGCTGAGTGACAGGGGCTCCTTGCTCCCAGCAGGCGGCCATTCATGGAACATATTTTTAACGTGAATCGCGAAAGAAATAACAAAAATATGAAATGGCTAATTAGACTGCCATTTCACAAAGGCCCTGCCTGATGACAAGTTTCTTGGTCAGCCTCACCATTTGCTAGTTTCCAAGTCGGATGAAGTCAGAGCCCATGAATCCCGGTCTCAGGCGGGGCCTTGCGCATTGAGGCTTGCCAGGAAGAAGGGGTAAGGGTGGATATTCAGCACGCCTTAATGTATTCTTAATGTGCTGGTGAGGTAAGTGCCTTCTAGAAACCCCTGGGGGGGCACCTCAGTTTGAGGTGGGAGCACTGGCCTACAGATACAGAGTAAGCGATTCTAGCGAAATCTATTCTTTCTGGGATGGTGACAGGGTGGCCCAATGGGGTTCTGGGAGAATTTAAACCATTCAGGGGCAGGCAACCCAGTTCTTGAGATCAAAAGAATGCCAGAGACTTGACTCCATTCATTTGTGTGGGACTCTATCTTTGACATTTGTATGAAAAATAAGCAAAATAAAAATGTTTTCATAGTTATTTATTTGATGGTTAACACTAAAATCGCTCCTTATTTAGAAGCAGAGGCCAGGAAAGGTGGCATCTCTGAGGCATCCTGTAAGTGTGGGAAGGAGAATTATGAATACAGTATTTGCCTGTGGCAGAAGAAGAAAGAGGAGGAGGAAGAAGAGGAGGAGGAGGAGGAGGAGGAGGAGGAGGAGGAGGAGGAGAAGAAGAAGAAGAAGAAGAAGAAGAAGAAGAAGAAGAAGAAGAAGAAGAAGAAGAAGAAGAAGAACTGGTGATTTGCCTGGAAGTGAAGTACAAATGCACAGTAGAAAAGAACAGAAATCTCTTCATCTTCATACAAACAGACTAATGGGCTAGCATCCCCAATCTAAGCAGGACTCAGTTTCCCCAGCACTACATGTCTGCTTTAGTATCTGGTAACAGTTTTGCTTTACAAACTATCCAAAACTTAGGGTCTTCAATGATCATTTGTTTTCAAGTATGCCCGAGCCAGGCAGATCACTGCTGAGCCAGCTCCCATTTATCTCTAGGATTGTTTTATTCACTGATTTACCATTTCAGTGCTAGGAATAGAGCAGAACGGAATTGCTAACACTTTCTAGGCAAGTGCTCTACCACTGAACTATGCCCCAGCCCCAAATCCCTACTGTTCTCAATTGAGTTCTCCCCTCTCCTTCCTCTCCTTCCTTCTTTCCTTTTGTGGTGATGTTTTATTTGTGCTTTAATAAAGCCTGCCTGGAGATCAGGGGGAAAAGGCCAGCTATTTTAAGTAAACAAAGTCAGGCAGCACACACCCTTAATCCGATCACTTGGCAGGCAGGGTCTCTGTGTATTCAAGGCTATACTAGGGAACAGAGCCAAGCGTGGTGACACACACCTTTAATCCCAGTACCAACCATAGAGACCTGGAGGTCTGTACAGACAGTGACAAGGAAATGAGACAGCTGGGCTAAGATAGCCAAAGAGAGGGCAGAACAGCAAGGCAATAAAGGCGTGGGTAAGGCAGGAAGCAGCTCGCATTTGGAAGCTGCAGAGTTGGTGAGGTGAGGTTGGCTATGGCTTTCCCTAGTCGTCTGATCTCTAAGGCTTTCACCCCTATATTTGGCTCTGTGTTTTTTATTTAATAAGACCATTTAGAAATTTGTCTACACCTTGTGTGGGGTTAGAAATCAAATCCAAGGCCTTGCATATACAAACTCCATGCTCTAGGGCTAGTTACACATTTTTTCTTTTCTTGACTCTCAGTTACATCAGTCGATAGACTTAATAAGTGAATCAGTGTTGCTCTGAACAGAGCTTGCCCCTGAAGATTTTATCATGCTGCTTCAGATAAGACTTAAGAACTAGAGACACTGTGTGGTGGTATTGCGTTCCCCAAAATATTGTGTTCCCTAATAAACTTATCTGGGGTCAGAGAACAGATAGCCACTAGATACAGAGGCTAGAAAATGGTGGCACTCATGCCTTTAATCCTAGCATTCCAGAGACAGAAATCCCTCTGGATCTCTGTGAGTTCAAGGCCACATTGGAAATGGCCAGGCATAGTGACACATGCCTTTAATCCCAGAAAGCAAGCCTTTAATCCCAGGGAGTGATGGCAGAAAGCAGAAAGGTATATAAGGTGTGAGGACCAGAAACTAGAAGCTTTTAGCTGGTTAAGCTTCAGGCTTTTGAGCAGCAGTTCAGCTGAGAGCCATTGGGATGAGGACACAAAAGCTTCCAGTCTGAGAAAATAGGACCAGCTGAGAATTTGACCAGGTGAGGTTAGCTGTGGCTTGTTTTGTCTTTCTGATCTTCCAGTATTCACCCCAATAACTGGCCTCAGGTTTCATTTTATTAATAAGACTCTCTAAGATTCATGCTACAACACTGTGTTGCCACTCAAGGGGGGTGGGGAGCTTATTCTGTACAAGTCACTTACAGAGCTTGTATTTTCAAATGCAAAGAGATGGAGATAAAGAGGCTGTGAAACCATGGAAGCCAACACTGTCCTTTGCCACCATTTCTACGGCTGTGGCTCCTATCTGAACTTGACTGTAGGTCTGCATGGACCTAAATGGACTTCTGTTATTCAGTCCCCTCATATGCCCACACATGTAAGGATTGAACAGTAGGTCTGCTAAATCCATCAGTCCATCTTGCTATAAACAAAGATAAAAAGTGATGAAGATGCTGCTTAAATGTGGCTTTATTAGGACTGTTATTGCTGGTAGGCAGCATGGTTCTGGCTGTAAAGAATTAAAGAATGATTTCTTGTCCTACTTCTCAGATCTAGGACCTACCGTAGGACATGAAATACATGCAACTTTTTCTAACTATATTTTGCCAATAAAAGAACATCTGAAGCTAAAGCCAGGAAGGTGTTTCCTGTGCTTCCTTCAGCAGATGAGTCCATGGAGAAGAAAGCTATCAAAGCATTGTGAATAGCAGTTAACTTGGCTGCTGATTTAAAACAATGAGCATTGATTACAGTCTCTTGAATAGCTCTTGCCAATCAAAGGGTTCAGACTGTTCTGGCTTCCAGACTGTGTCTCAAGAAGGAACCATCTGAGAGAATATAGGAAAAAGAAATTTGTTTCATGTTTAACAGTTGAAAAATCCCATTACCAGCTCCCCAGTGTCTCTTTATTCTTTAAATCTCAATATTGCTTTTGTTGTTATTTTAATGTAAAATTTTTAGGGCTTTAATTGCATTTCTGCAGCTTTTCACCTTTGAGCTTTATGCACTGTCTAGATCAAAAAGTGTCTTAGCTACACTGAGGAAAATATAAACAGACGTTTGTTCTTATCTAGCCTGGAAACAGATTGGAGGGATCAGACTAAATGGGGAGGTGAGATTGTGCTGTGAGCAGAGGGTTGCAACCAGCAACCAAGAGACTACAGCCTATTTAGAAAGCTCCTCCCACCCTCTGCAACACTTAACATGCTTATCCAGTAAAATTTGTTAGCCCCAAGGCCACTATTGGGTGTGAGGTCAGAAAAAATGGCCAATTTGGGACCCACTGGATGAAATGGGCCAGAGCACCATTGAGTTTAATGCAAGTTAAGGAGCCCCGTATGACTGCCAGAGGGATGTGTGCATGTGTCTTAGGGTGGAGAGCTCTTATAGACTTTCAGATCAATGATTTTCTTCCAGGACAAGGTCAGTGGTACCCAAAGGAAAATGGCCAGGAGCTTTTCTGAGGACTTTCGGGTTACATGTTCATCACTGTTGGGCTATCTGCTGGAGTTCCATGGGGAAAGCAAGAGCCTTATCTGCATCAGTAGGTGAAATATCTGCAAGTGGTTACCAAAACCCTTGAAGAAGACTGTTAGATTTATATTTTGTGTTGTGGGGTGTGTGTGTGTGTGTGTGTGTGTGTGTGTGTGAGAGAGAGAGAGAGAGAGAGAGAGAGAGAGAGAGAATATTGTTGGCATTATTATAGAAGTTAATAGCATATACTCAAACACATTTCCAAGCCCTGTCTCAATGCCCAGCTCTGTACTGGGTACCATATGGGATGACAGAAATGAATAAGTTCTAGTACAGTTCCACAGATGTGATAGTCTAGTAGGAGAGTGAAACAGACATGGAAATATTGACATATGAGAGTACCATGATAAAAATATGACTGGAGTGTTGTGGAATATTATTTCAACTAGGCAAAGATGTGCCACATTTGTTTGTGCTGCAGAATATTATGTGAAGGTGTGTTACATTTGTTTATGTTGCCTTTGTTAAAGATGTAAAGATGTGTTACATTTGTTTGTGCTGCCTTTGTTTAATGATGTACAGATGTGTTGCATTTGTTTCCCCCTTGCCTGCCTAAGGCACCTGATTGGTCTAATAAAAAGCTGAACAGCCAATAGCTAGGCAGGAGAGGGATAGGTAGGAGGGGCTGGCAGGCAGAGAGGATCAGTAGGAGGAGGAATCTAGGCTCGAGAGAAGATGGGATGAGAGAAGGAGGGAGAAAGAGAGACACACCTGGGGCCAGAAGCCAGGCAGCCGCCAGGCAGCCAGACAGGAGAAGCAGTGGAAGGAAGATCTACAGAAGGAAAGAAAGGTCAAAAGCCCTGAAATGTAGATGAAGAGAAACAGGTTAAGTTGTAAGAACTAGCAAGAAATGAGCTAAGGCTGAGCATTCGTAACTAAAAATAAATCTCTGTGTCATGATTTGGGAACTGGTTGGCGGCCTAAAAGAAAAAGCTTGCTACACTAAAGCCTTCTGAGAGTAGATGGAAGTGCACATCCCAGTCCACAGTAAGGGGCAGTGGGCCTGGGCTTGGAGAACATGGGAACTTGATGGGCACCGGTAGAGTGGAGGAGCCAGTGGAGGGACCCTCAGCAGAGGAATGTCTATAAACAAATCTGCCCATGGATAAGGGGCAGGCCTGCACAGTGACAATCATGCCTGGGATGGTGGAGGTCGGTATCAAGGTGGGAAGTATGTGGAGGATGAAGAGGCGGTAGTGAGAACTTGCAGAATTTATCTTGATGTACTGAAGTCCCTGAATTTGAGCTTTGCCTGGAGCATAGTGAAGAGCCACAGAAGGCTCATGGGCTGAGGCAAGAATGGGGGTGTATGTTTGTACATGAGTGGGTCTGTGTCTGCACACATACATGTATTGTGTAAATGTCTGCAGGTTTGTCAGGGGGAAATAAGAAAGCCAAAGGGAAGCAGAGAATGTTGTGGGCCAGGCCTGCCCAAGACTTTACCTGAGGTCCTGATGTATGGAGAAGGAACTAAGTTCCATGTCTTGGAACTTGCTTGGTAAGGCCAGTAACGGCCTGGGGTGGCCTTAGGGAAGCTGTGGTTCTGGATCCTAGGTACCTGACTTTTCACTCTCTTGAAAGGCTGTTATCATTCCCAAGGCCACTGAGCATTTGGTCTGTGGCACATCTGAGATATCCTATGTTCCCTTTGAGCAACATTACATGATTAGCTTCTTGCTGACTTTGTCCCATTGTAGGATAGCTTTCTGCTGGCCCTGTCCCATTTCCCCCTACAAACCATACATAAGATACTGTACTTTTGTTCATTTGTATTTGATTTTCAAGATTTTCAAGACAGGGTTTCCCTATGTATCTCTGGCTGTCCTAGAACTCTCTCTGTAGACCAAGCTGGCCTCGAACTCATTGAGGTTCACCTGCCTCTAACTCCCAAGTGCTGGAATTAAAGCCGTGCACCACCACTACCTGGTGATACTGTACTTCTTAATAAACTTGCTTGGCATAAGTCATAGCTTATGCAAGATCTCCTGACCCCTACTTTCCTATCTTCTTTATTATTTCTGATCCCCTGGTCATCCTCAAGAACTTGTCACTGAAGAATGACTTGCTGGTCCTGATCAAGAGAAGACAGAGATGCTTGTGTTTGAGGAAGGAGTGAATGGGCAGTATAGCAGGATCAGGAAGGAATGTCAATAGGGGAGTCAGTTGGGTGCCACAGTCATCCAGCTCTGTGGTGACAAGATGCTATGGAGAGGGGAGGAAACAAACCGGCAGATTCAGGTTTTTTGTTGAAAACAAAACTACGTGGCCTTGATGTCTAGTAGAATTGAAAATCTTAGGTAGGTGAGGGCATGAAAACTAAGGGTCTGCCATACCACCTTCCCCCCGTTCCGAGGCCATGCTCTAAGTAGAGAGCCAGGAGGAACTGGTTCACATATTCATTATTTAACACAAGTGCGAATATGTGCTCAGCTGTAACTGAAGCCTTTAGTGGGCATGGTGTGCAATGGACGCAGGAGGTTGTGAGGGTGATCAGGTTCTAAGTCACAAGGAGGGAGTTGTTCTTCAAGAACAGGCTGCTCTATGGGACTGAATGACTCACAAGGAAGACGCCCATCCACAAGAACAAAATCTTGTCAGCGTCGGTGATTTTTCCATCCTCAACATTTCACTCAATAGAAGTAGAAGGAAAACCACAGTTTCAGGGTTCTCCCACTAAAAAGCAGTAGAAAGGGTGCCTGTGTGGTACATACGTGCCGCCTTACAGCTCCTGGAAGATATTTTACCCGAACATCACCTATCTGTGACCTTTTCACAATTGCAATAATCCCCACTAAGTGAGATCCACCTGGATGCAAAGTCTGTTGGATCCGAGCACTCTACATTTAGATTTTGATGGAACCTGGGTAATTTCCCCAGTCCTTTTAGACTGGCCTGCTCAGATCCATTCATGGTCAGACTTTTCTTGGTATTTGCTTACATGCCGCTATCAGGACACATCATCAACAATACTGTATAAGCTTTAAAGAGTAGCTTTCATCATATGACACCGTAGGGGCCTGCAGGATAGAGCGGGAAGGAGAAAGAAGGGCCGTGGTCTGTATTAAGTGATAGAACTTTAATACTCGTTCTGACATTGAAAGTTCAATTCAAGAGATAAAGAGACTTCAGGGAGGTGCCGCAATGCTGATTTTCTTTGTGTGGCAGAGCAGCTGCTAAGGAACAGTGCACTTCACTTAAGTGAGTCTCCCTCGGCTGGTTTAATGGGCTCCTGAACATAAAAATTGCACAGTCCTGACCTGGGTCTATTCTGGCCCCTTGTTCTGAAGAAATGGGCAAGGTCTAATTGCATGCTTTGGCTGTTTGCATACAAAAGGGAGCTCAAATGCATCTTATATGTGAATACTTGGAAGGGGAGTAGAAACTCATTCATTAGTTGAAAGAGCTGAGCATACAAGAGGGTGAATAAGAGATGCTCTGTGCATTAAGCGCTTTGTAAACTGAAACTGTAAGTTAATGAGAATGGAGCAAAATGGCCCAGGGCAGAACTATTTTTTAGACCTTAAAGCAAGAGAAACAGTTCCACAACATGTGTAGCTCTGCAGAGAGACGGTTGGGGTCTTTGTAGATGACCGTGTCTACATGGTCTGAAAAGGCACATCAATAAATATTTCAATACTTCCCACTGGTTAGATTCATCCTAAGAAACAAAATTTATCTATCTTGTCTTCTTGGATGCGTGTGTGATCATGCCTGGGGGAGGGTATATGTGGATGTGCATGTTAATTGTGAGGAGACAGGAGCACATGAGAGAGTTAAAGCTGTCTTTCTGTCTTCTATCTTGTTTCTTGAGACAGGCTTTCTCACTTAACCATGAGCTGATAGTTTGCCACTATTCACTAACCAGCAAGTCCCCAGATCCTCCTTGTCTCCACCTTTCTAGCACTGGGATTACAGGCACGTACACACTGGCTTCTCATATGGATGCTAGGGGTAACCCGGGTCCACATACTTGTGTGTGGGACCTTTACCAACTAAGTCTAAGTCATCTTTCCAGTCCCTCCACCTGGCTCTTTATATTTAAAAACATTATTATTGTTATTTGCAGTGTTGGCAATTAAACATGAGCCTTTGCATACACTAAGCAAGTGTTCCACCATTGAATTGCAGCCCCAGTTTTTCCCTGGATATTTAAACAATTGAATTCCTCAACTTTTGCCTCTAACTATCTGCCTTGTGTATAAGAGCCATGATTCAAGTCAGAAACACTTGTAGTATGTTCTCGTTTTTCTAGGGGAGTTCCTCAGCTCCTTGCCCTGCTCTGGCTTTCTGATGGGTCAAACTGACCCTACATGACATTGGTAGTTTTCAAATCCGAGTCACCCCGAGAGCTTTAGAACATGGCTCACTAGGTTTCCCACCCAGTGTGAAATGTCTGAGGTGGAGCCTGTGATGCCGCACTTTGGCAGGTTCCCAGGCAAGGATGATGCTCCAGTTCCCCGGACCACACGTTGAGAACCAGTGAACTTACTGCTTCTTGTTCTCTGAGAACTAGTCACTCTCTGGAAATCAGCAGTGGATACAGTTTTTTGCTGGGCCCTGGGGGAAGCTGCTTCTGCCCCAGTGAGTGTCCACAGCCTTCTCCCAGCCCCCACTCCTATATCCACTACTTCCTTTGCATGGTTAAGGCTGTGAATCATAACCATGTGCTAGAGAAGCTGTTTTTTCCAAACTTCAGTAGTTCAGTGAATGATTTGGGGGTTCATTCAGTGTCATTAAGTTTAGAATGGGGCTTGAGAGTCAGTATTTCTAATCAGTTCCTGAGTGACACCTATGTAGCTGGTCCACAGGGTTAGCCCCACAGGCATTCACAGGCATACGCTCAGGAAGAGCAACTCCATAGGCATGCTTAGTACAACCAACCATGCAGGACGGCTTCCACAGGTGTGCCTAGTGCAGCCAGCATGCAGGGCAGCTGGAGAGGCATGCACTAGTGCAGGCACCCATGCAGGAAAAGGGAAGGTCCTCAAGCATCCCTCTGCTACCTTCTGGTCCTTATTGCACCTTCTCTTCTCCCACCATCCCATCAGTGTTTGGTTGGTCCACGTCACTGCTGCCACCTATGAAGCTGGGGGCTTTATGTTTTCCATCCTTTGATCTAAATGGCCCTGAGACAGATGTGGAGGTTACTTAGCCAATCCCTGTAAGACTGGCCTTTCTCCTGTGCTAAGCTGTTAATCTGTCTTTGGCTTTTAGATAAATCTCATAACTTTGTGCGTGCATGCGTGCGTGCGCGCGCACTTGTGTGTTAAAGTCAATTGTTTTGTGGCTCCCCTCCTTGAATTGGGGACGGAAGAAGAACTATGAAGAGACCACCATGGCTGCCTTTGAATCACGACTGCTGTGGTTGCTATGTAGTCTTTCTGCCTAGGGCATGGAAGGTTCTTTTCTTGAATAATTTCAATCCTTCTCAGTGCTTGATATGATTTCTACCCCAGTGACAGCTGGTCAGAGCAGCTCAATAAATTTCCATTGAACAACCCTGTATGTTCAAAGCCCCCATGAGGACAGTAGTCTAGGTTTTCAAGTAGATTAGAATCCTGGAGAAAAACTTGGACAAAAGGGGAAGCCACTTATATGAGACTGAAATACAGTCCCAGTAGTGGTGACCTGTAAAAGAGGATGTGCCCTTGATTATTGGGGATGGCTCCAGAGCAGGCAGAGTGGCCAGGCAGGCTTTCTTCTGGTTCTTGGAGAACCTCCCAACTCAGCACTGATGTTAGGCGAACACAGATCTGGCTACCACAGAATTTGCAATGTTCCCAAATGTCCCCTTCAGTGTGTGGACAGTCCTACGCAGCGATTCCATTTAAAGGCCGGCTGGCATGGAGGAAGTTCAAATCACTTAGTTTGCATGTATATATTACTTTTCTCACAGCTGTGACAAAATACTCTACAGAGGTCATTTAGGAAGGATTTATTTGGGGCCCGTGGCTTCAGGGATACAATCCATCACTGTGGAGAAGGCACTGTCAAGGGGCGCTGCGTGGTAGAAACATGTGGTGATAAAGATGGGGAAGCAGATATTGAATGGGCCATGATGCTCTCCAGTGACCCAGCCGGGCACCTAGCCTCCCCAAACAGCGCCACCCGCTGGAGACCAAGGGTGGAACCCCAAGAGCCTGTGGGAGACATTCCACATCTAAACACTATCAGTGTTCCTTCCACTCTGTAAACCTGACCATGCCATGTCATCTGCAGAGAAGAGTAGGGTTGTGCTGATTTTGTGTGTAACTGACACCTTTAGAGGTTAATTGTGGTGGAAACATCCAATGGCAGAGGCAGCATTCAGACCTGGGAAGGCTGACTTCAGCTCCATTGCACACTCTAGTGATCCATGGGGTTTGTACATTTAAAGAACGTTTGTTAATGTGTTACTCACTTGCAATTTTTATTTTTTTATTGTCCCTGATGAATTTGTGCAACACTTACATCTTCAGAAGAATTTAAAATAGTTTTAAACACACACACACACACACACACACACACACACAGCTAAGTGGCTTTGGGAGATAGTTTGTGGAAAGTCTTAATGTGACTCTAAGTATTTTAATCTCTTATTAGTTAATGCTGTTTTGATTTAATCACAAGCAGCCCAGGCACGATAGACTAAGAATCATCATTCCATCATTAATGTTTAATGCCCAGGGTTTGGACTGGGATACCGTGTAGGAATCTGATCTCCCAGGGCACATTACCCTGGACTTCTGAGCAAGCTGTTCACCCAGAGGCACAAAGTCGTCACGTGACTGGACAACAGCAATAGTTTCCTCTCAATGTACTAAAAACGCCCACGTGTGAACAGTTGAACTTATCTTTGAGGTTTGGGAAAATGTTCCTTTTCTCCTGATTTTATTTTGTTTTACAAGAGAATTTTTTTTTTTAAATTTTGTGTTAAAGAACCCAGTGTGGATGGTTGTAGTGTATTCAATTTGTTGGACCAATACAGGAAGAAAACACAACACAACACGTGGCCTAGTCCTCTGGAGGCCTGGCACTCAGATTCAGCTGTGGACCTTGGGTGAGTCATCTAACGGCCTTGGGCCTCTGATTCCATGTGTGGAAGGAGAACGTGGAGCTCGCTGCTCTCTGCAGGTTGTTGCCAGCTCTGAGTCCTGCCGGTAATGATGACGCTTACTCCCATTTGACAAAAGCCTGTGACTCGATGTCCCTTCATTCCCCTTGCATTAGTCAAACGAGGTCCCAGCTGTTTTTCAGAAACAAGACAAGCAAATAAAAACAAATCAAGGACTTAATGACATGGGAGTGACCTTGCTCCTGCAAATTCCAACTGGCCTGATCAGTTAGCTCTCCTGGCAGCGCTCTGACCAGCGGGTGACTCAAGGATCCGGGCCCCTGTTATTCCTTTCCCTCTCTCCCTGAGTTAGAGATGGAATCCAGGGCCTTACCTATGTCAGGCAAGTGCTCTGCCACTGCGCGACCCCATGGCCTCTCTCATCCATCCTTTTCTCTCCTCCTTCCCTCCCTCCCTCCCTCCCTCCCTTCCTGTCTCTCCCTTCTCTCTCTCTGTCTCTCTCTCTCTCTTTCTTCAGAATTAATGGATTGGCCCCGTCAGGTAAAAAGG
Organism: Peromyscus leucopus; assembly: GCF_004664715.2. Lineage (NCBI taxonomy): Eukaryota > Metazoa > Chordata > Mammalia > Rodentia > Cricetidae > Peromyscus > Peromyscus leucopus. Next base: position 72,099,105 of record NC_051065.1, on the reverse strand, counting down.
CAGGAAGCATCCCTTGAGCAGTGTCGCTCTGCCTCTGCATCTTGTCCTTACCCCTCTGACTCTAGGTAGCTAAACCCCCTTTAGTCATCATAAACATATGTAACAGCTTCCAGATGATGGCTCCTTCAGATTCCTGGTAGCCAACACAATTTTGCTCATGCAAGCGGGTGCCTAAGAAAATCAGAATTGCATTTACTACCATTCAAAAGTTGCAACTAAAATGCAGTCACAATCCAACATTTCTTTGGCAAATGTAATTCCAAAACTTAGCCTGATCATGTGAATGTGTTTGAAGTCCAGTCAAAATGTTCACCTCCGTGTGTCAGAGTCACAGGAAAGCTTTGATTTCCAAAGTGCGTTTAGCCTTCAGACAGCTTGGATGTCCATGGAGCGGTGCATCGGTGGCTTGCCAGTGACACAGACTTGAAGGAAGGAAATCCTGCATCCCTGACCCTCCTCATGAGCACACCTCAGTCTTCTCAGTCTCCTCTTCGGATGCCCGATATGTGGTTCCCTCCATCACACGGCCAGAGGCCTCTAGTTCCTGTGCCTCGCTGTGAGTTTGCACGCTGGTGTGACACATTCCGTGATGCCAGGGAGGGCCAAGTGTTTCTCCCACGCTCACTTCCTGAAAAGACCACAGAGCACATCACTGGACACCACTTAATTTAGCTAGCTTCTAATGAGGTCAGAAAAGGCATGTTTACAGTCAGAAGGTTCCAGACTCACGAGAAGTAAGGGGCCAGTTTTATAGGGCACAGCTAAACCCTATAGACTGCATCAACCACCCATCATGTGGGAAACAAACTCTGGTTTAAATTAGTATTTTTATCATGTTTCACATGATGCCAGCTTCCTGCAAAGGTAAGAACACTCAAATGACCCTGCTCTGGCCACTGACACCCAGATATGTCAGCCAGAGATGAAAGTTGCTCCTTGTTTTTCTGATAGAAAATGGACAGAAAGGACATTCTTGACCCTGATTCTCTCCAGCCCTGTCTTGACTGCCGTATGCCCTAGAGCCCCAGAGGCTCTTTGTGAAGTTACCAGGAGGTGACAGGCAGCTGGGGGTGGCTAGGAACATTGCAGAGCTGTTGGTTTTGACATCAAGTTTCAGAGTCAATGCCAAGGACTCCAGCTCCACACTCTTCATTATGTAAGAAAAATAAACACCTATTGGTTTAAACCAGTGGTGTCATTTTCACAGAGATGAATCCATTGTACATTTACTTTACTTTATATAGGATTTCCATGCACATGGAGAAATGAAAGACATTAAGTCAGGCTCTTTATCCATTCTTGAGGTCGCCATTTTGTCCTTTACTTTTACTGGTGTGTATTAATCTTACACAGTAGATTTCATGACATTTCACATGTGTGTACAGTATACGTTTACCACATCCACCCTGCAGCCCTCTTATCCCCCTCTCACATCCATTGATCCCTCCCCTCAACTGGTCCCCCTTCTACAGTTACATCTTCTTTTTGTAATCACCCTATGAGTTTCGTTCGGGTTGCTCACAGGAGGGTTGGTGAGTGGCTGTTAACGGGAAAGACGTGATAAGCGGCAGATGGGTGAGCACCTACTAGTGGCTATACCAATGAGGAATCGTTTGCCCCTTCCCTAGCAACCATTAGTTGTATATAATCCTCATGGAGTGAAGGGGCCTCGTGAGTTCTTCCCATTTTTCCATGACAAGATATCTGTGGGTCCTGTCTTGTGTGAGTAATTACAGCTGTTGTAGGTTCAGGGGTACAGCAGCTGCCCTGTCATTATAGACTTGGAAGTCTGAGCTCCAAACCATTCCCCACTTGTCTTTGGGTCTTCTCTTTTTTCTGCTTTTCTTCCATGAAGATGTTTCCTGAGTCTTGAAGGGGTGACTACAGAGGTCCCATTTATGGCTGGTCATTCAACAGTCACTTTTTCCCATTACTTGGAGCAGTTATGAGTCTGTTCTTACCATCGCCTGCTGCAAAAAGAAGCTTCTCTGACCAAAGTACGAACAGGAGTACCAATCTAATCTATGGGCATCCTAGTTTAGAAGGCAGTTAGATGAGCACACCATCTCCACTTAGAAAAGCAACAGCAGCACCGTCCTCGCCAGGGCCTGTGACTGTGCCAGCCACAGGAGTCTGACTAAGGGTGCAGTACCAGATGTTAGTCCCCCATCCTTCCCTGGAATCAACAGGTCACAAAATTCAACCAGAAACTGGAAGTTTACCTACACAACGTTCTCACCACTATTGCGTCGGGGGGGGGGGGGGGCCGGGGGCGGGGGGCGGGGACACCTTGCCTGGCTGCTCAACATTGCTGCGTTCAGGGTTCACAGCTGAGTAAGTCTGTTGGTGACAATAGTACCCTGAGTAGCACCTCCCACTGCTATGGGGGGCGGTCCGCAGGGAGGAAACTTGCATCACAGTTCTAGCTTGATCGCCTGATGCCCTATGACCACAGCATGTGGTATCTTCAGCAACATGATCTTACCAGCTGGTTCTGGTGGGTGGCCGACAGCAGTGGCCATTGCCTGTAGGGTTTTAGGGGTAGCAGAGGCCTCCATGACCACAGATGGTAGCCAACTCCTGGCACTGGGGATTTTATTTAATAGCCTATGGCATCAGGGGTATAGTCACTCATTCAAATGACTTATTAACTTGTAGCTGCATGTTTGTGTGTACCGTGGAGGCTTACACTTGCCCTGGACACAGCACACCCACACCCATGAAGGGCAGAGGAAAACTGGACTTCTTTATGACTTTTTTTTACATATCACTAGTCTGGGCCGAACCCCCAATACCCGCTCCTCTTCTTCACCAAGGCACTAAGACAGTTCCATTCCTGAGCAAGCAGAATGCTAATTTTGCAAGCACGTTTTTAAGAATGACTTAAATTGGATTTGGTGTCTGTGAAATTAGTGTGGAATGTATGCAGCTATTCCATCCAGGAGGCCACCTCTAGCCCACTTTCTCTTCCGCTGTGGTAAGCCCTAGTACATGGAGTGAGGAGTCTTGCCGTCTCACACGGATGGGCTGCATCACAGTCGTGCCTCTCTTCCCTCATCGCTGAGGCACTCACCCAAAGGAATGTGGCTTTTCAGGGTAGCATTATGGCTAGGACCTTCCTTAGGCCTCTCTGCTTCCAAGTGACAGAGGCCCATTTGAACCACGATAGACAAATGCAGCCATTTATCTGAAGGACACTGACTAGGCTCCCTCTGCAACATGGCGCTGTGAGGACAGCTGCAGTTGCCCTGGCCCTTATGAACTCTTTGAATGGGAAGTGACTGTTTGCAGGGCTCTCTTTCCATCCCCTGCTTCTAAACTTCCTGGGTGTGCTTTTATGTCTTGCCCTGGTGGCCTCTGAGCTCCTTTGTTTGGCAGAGACATGGTTCCTGATCCCCAGTTCTATATCTTTTATCAGAAAGGAGGGGTGGACAAGGTGAAAACCAAGAGGAAGGGGGTGGTAAGGGAAGGGTGTAGCAGGGAGGAAAAGAACAAAAAGAGAAGGGGAGAAGTCACTCTGAGTTCTTCATTTCTAATGTTGGGGCCCACATTAAATAAATCTAAGCTGGGGTGGCATGTTAACCCAGGGACTCTGAGTTTGAGGTGCTGGGTGGGTGGAGGTAGAAGGTCAATTGTCCACAGAGGGACAGGGCCTTATCTGTAGGTGCTCTTCAGAGCTTTGCCACCCTTGTGGGAGCTTGGCTGCTTCCCCCTGAATGTGCTTTCCTGACGAGGGAGGGTTATGAAGGACAGAGGTGAGCACCTGTCCAGGGCTGCAGGACACATTAGGGCAGTGACGTTAACACACAGGGCCACCAATTCTTACTCTTTTTTGTTTGTTTGTTTGTATTGTTTTTTCAAGACAAGGTTTCTCTGTGTAGTTTTGGTGCCTGTCCTGGATCTCGCTCTGTAGATCAGGCTGGCCTCAAACTCACAGAGATCAGCCTGACTCTACTCGGCTCCAATTCTTACTTGTATTCTTGCTTACCAATTCTTACTGCTCTACTCTTCTCTCAGCTCTCAGCCTCACCTTTCTCTTGCTTTCTTGGAGGATTGTTGGGAAAAAAAGAACCGTCCTGCTTCCTTGACATGAGACTTCTTAAAGTTGTGTCTGTCATGCTTGGATGGAGTCTGGGGCCAAGAATGTGTCCTGAAACCTAGCACTGAGAAGTGAACACAAAGTCCCACCCCTAATGGAGTTGCAATTAATACCTGCTGGGAAAGGGGAAATCAGTTTTCTTCAAAGGAGTGTCACTGGGTATATGAACCACACTCAGTGACAGTTCCCATGCTCAGGAGTAGTTGGCCCACACAAATGGACTCTATGGTTTTGTTTTGCTTGTCTTTATTTTCTTAGTATATTTTGTGTGGGGGTTTTTTCTTTTCTTTCTTTCTTTCTTTTTTTTTTTTGTTGTTGTTGCTACTATTTTCCAGGAGGGAGAGGTGGAGTTGGGGAGGATCTAGGAGGAGCAGGAGGGGAAAAATATTATCAAAATATCTTGTATAAAGATAATTAATTTTTTAAGAGAATGTGTCCTAGTCTCACCTTCAAGGATATTATTCTAGTATCCTAAGAAACACCTATGAAGTTGTAAGAAAAGCATGACAATGACCTTTCTTGGAAAGCATAAGTATAAAATCACTTCAAAGCAAGAGAGTGGAAAATCATTACAACACTCAAGAAAACAGAAATATACTCTTAGTGATGGCTGATTCTTATGGTTTGAATATCAAGGCCTATAAGCTGAGCCATGACATGCAGAAAAAAAATAGCTGTACAAAATTATTTTAAACTTTTTAAGAGATTTATTTAATGAGTATTTTTCTGGATGTATGTACACAAACCTTGTGGTGATATATTGTGTACCCTAATAAAGCTTGCCTGAGGATCATTGGACAGAGCTAACCACTAGGTCAGATATAGAGGCCAGGCAGTGGTGACACACACCTTTAACCCCATCACTTAGGAGGCAGAGATCCACCTGGATCTCAGTGGGATCAAGGCCATATTGGAAACAGAGCCAGGCAGTGGTGGCACACACCTTTAATCCCAGTACTGGGAAACACACACACCTTTTATCCCAGGAAGTGACGGCTGGGCAGAGACAGGTATATAAAGCACAAGGAACCGAACTAAAGCAGTTCAGCTGAGATCCTTTTGGGTGAAGACTCAGAGGATTTCAGTCAGAGGATTTGTGGAGTTGGTGAGGTAGTAGGTGGTGACTGTGGCTTTCTCTGCTTCTTTGTCTGATCTTTCAGCTTTCACCCCAATATCTGGTACCAGGTGTTTTATTAAAAGACTATCTAAGATTTGGACAACAAGACCTCTTATTATCCTAGTACCCTTTGAGGCCAGAAGAAGGCATTGGATTGCCTGGAACTGGAGTCACAAACAGATGTGAGCCACTATGAGAGTGCAAAGATCTGAACCCAGGCCCTCAGCAAGAGTAGCAAGTATTCTTAACCACTGAGCCAACTCTCCAGCCTTGCCTTTAATCTTCAATAAATGCTCTGTTTCAGCCCCAAGCTTTTAATAAAGAAAGAATCCACCATTCACTCATGCATGTATTCATTTGATGAACATTTCTTAACATCTGCCTTACACATGATGGTGTTCTAGTCTTCTCCCTGAACTTTCACCTCAAGGCATGCTTTATAGCAATGAGACATGATTTCTACATGGCACTTCTAGAAATATCAGTGATTTTTCACAAAGTCACCATTTTTCTCTGCACTCTCTTTTGGAAAATCCTTCTCCATCTCCAGAAGTCAGAGATTTAAGCCCCCATCACCCAGCTTCCCAAGTTAGAGCTCCAACAGGAGAAACCCTGGTCCAGTGTGTCCATCCAGGGAACAGGGATAGAAAGATGGAGGCATCATAAGCTCCTTTGGGCAGTTTGCATTGAGAGACTATGAACATGCTGCTGAGTGAGGCTATCAGAAATGGTGGAGTCATAGATGTGGCTGAGCAAACAACAGCGCAGAATGAGAACAGTCTCCACAGACACAACTAGAACCAGTTAGTGTTGCCTTCTCAGAGACCTCCTAATCGGAATTGATACAGAGCCCAGGTAGATGCTGTGTAATAACTTTCACATTCTTTATCTCTTGAGCCTTCCTGATGGGGCCTGCCCCTCTCTCTCTCTGTCTCTCTCTCCTTTTTTTTTTTTTTTTTTTTTTTTTTTTGGTTTTTCAAGACAGGGTTTCTCTGTGTAGTTTGGTCCCTGTCCTGGATCTCGCTCTGTAGAGCAGGCTGGCCTTGAACTCACAGAGATCTGCCTGGCTCTACCCCAAGTGCTAGGATTATAGGCGTGTGCCACTGCCGCCCAGCTATGGGGCTCCTCCTCTTTAAGCACACAATCTGTCTAGGAGGAAAATGAAGATCAAAGCTACCAAACCAGGTATACATAACAAATGCCCCGTTTAAGATAATGCTGATGCAGTCATAACGGATTACCCAAATGTAATATGAACTATTAATTTTCTCACTAGATGAGAACTGAGTGAAAATTATAAGGGAACTAGGCTCTTCCTGCTGACTTATGAAGAGGACAAGTGAGCAGCTCTGGTCCTGAGAACGTGCAAGGAGAAGTGACCTGTGGGAGACCTCCCAGAGTCTAGAGGGTCTGTACTGCAATAATATTGGAGTCAAGGAAATTATGGAAGAATTCTGACAGCCCCTATGGTTCAGTCTCCCACAGGTCTAAGGTAATGTAGTATGAGAAGACTGGGTAAGAGGAATGAGAACTATCTAAAAAGAATAAAGGAGGAAAAGCCCTGAGGAAGGAGGAAGGAGCCATCTAGAATACTTCAATGAGCCTTGCCACACGCAGGGAGGGGGTCAAGTGATGAACTCCCATGGGGCTAACAGTGGCTTCTTGATTTTCCAACATAACTGGGGCGTGAACTGGGGATGTCTGGCATTAAGATCTGCAAAGCTCTGCCTCCCTTAGTGAAGACCAGGAGTGACCACCTGTGAGAATCTGTTAGCAGTGGTCTCCGCTGAGAAGCTGGATGGAAAAGGGGAAGAGCGCAGAGACACGCTGGGAAGGAGGAATCCTGGCCCTGACCTGTCCCCACACAACAGTGACCTTGCGGGGGAAGCTTTGGTTCACCAGGCAGTACCCAGATTGTAAGAAGAATGGGTGCCAGTATCTCCGAGCCCAAATTCCATCATAAAAAAAGTGACCCACATTACTTGCTTTTGAGTGCTTTATTATATTGGAATTGCAGTGATATTAACATTTGTACAAATGCACAAAATCTCGTCTCTTCTTGCTAGAAAGAGAAGTAAAAATCTGACCTAGTCGAACAGTCTTAATGAACTCATTGTCCATTGGTAACAATAAATGTGTTCACAATGCAACAGAAAGCTAAACAGAAAATTAAACACATTAAAATGCTGCAGCAAATATTTACACGTATGTACCCCCCAGTTTTTTTCTCCCTCCAATTGGAAGGTGGTTGCTTTACAGACAGACAGACAAACACAAAGGCTTTACTGTTTACAATGACAACCCCAACTTCAGAACTTAAAGTGACGGCACTTTTTTTTTTTTTTTTTTTTTTGGGGGGGGGGTGGGGGGCGGCGCTTTATCAATCAACACTTACTTTACACAGTGCTAAACTTTTTTTCTGTTATATTTTTGGACAATGTTTCTATTCCAATTGTCCTAGAACATTGTGTTTGAACAGAGCCATTATTTGGGGGTCTTTTCAGAAGATCCCAAGTATTATGTACTCTCTATGGAGAGCATTTCAAGCTTATTTTTTTTTCCTCAGAGACAATCTTCAAAGGCAGTGTTTCTCTCTGTGAGGCAGATGAGATTAGCAGAGATCTTGGAAAGGAAGGGGTGGGCAGGTCTTCCTGCCCGCAGCTGCTTGGGAAAGGTCCTTTCTCTTAACTCCCTGCATGGGGCACCACTACTGTCTCTTGCAATTTCAGCAGTATGGCATTTTAAAGGAGCAAACGCAAATCTAATGCATTGATTTTGTGGAAGATTTGAATGATGTAGTTAAAGCTAATTTATTCAGGTCCCACATCGTCTGACGTGAGGTGAAATGATTTTGTGTTTTAAAAAAATCCCTATAAAGTTCGAGGATATAAACCCCAATGTAGGGAAACCTTAAATGGCTTAGGAAGAAGTTCCTAGGTCCTGACTTCTAATGAGCTAGATGCTTTAACTTGATTTAAATATAGCAGTTGATTATTGATTCCTTCCTGGTGATAAGGTTGGAAAGGCATCAAAGGGCCACTTACTGGTATTAATGTTTGAACAAATGCTGGCAATTTGGCTTTACTCTATCTTCAGTTTGCAGTTAAATAGGTTTTTCTTTTTCAAAAAATAGATGATTTATAAGGAAAAAATATATAAGCATTCTTTAAGCAATTTGGCTACGAGCATTACATCACTGAAAAGTTCCACAAGGAATAGCAAGAGACTTTGAACACAGGGACATATTTCTATTGTCACAACACGATGAACTAAACTGATCTGAGAAGTTCTCTGTGTGTTTTGATATCTGATTTTTACTCATAAGTTTATTGCTCCTCTGTCTTCTGATCCTTCCTTGGGCTGTAATTATAAAACAGAGGTGCTGCCCTTAGTCACACTGCAAGGCAGCATTGTATTTTTGAGACCTAGGAGTGAGAGGGCAGGGCCACTGTTGCTTCAGCAGCCTTCCACAGACTATGGCTGGGACAACAGTAAAGTGTGCACCATGGCACACGAGACGAGAAGTCTCCTGGCTGACTCAGGACACTTTGGTTTGGAGGATGAGCTAGAAAATCGTAAGCATAGCTTACTTAGTGGCTGCCTCACATCTGTTGCATAATATAGCAATTTTCAAAACCATGCAAGGAAGGAAGAGATGGAGGGGACACGTTGCACTGTGTACTGGCTCTTCTTGGCATTCTTGGAGCAGGTTTCACGAGGCTGTGAGAAGCGCTGCCTAGCCACGCTAGGAATGAATGCACATACGAACGAACCCGGTGCAAATTTTCTATAAAGGGTTTGAAATGGTGCAGCATGGACGCCTACACAGAACAGTTGTGAAGGGTGGAGCCAAGGCAAGTTGAAGGTCAAGAGAGAGGTCAGACCGAGAAGCAGAGAGGGGGGGAGGGGTCAGGACCTAAAGTGCAACTTTAACATATAAATTATTTTCAAAGCAGAAGAGGGGTTCTAAATCACTGCTGTGGCGCAGGCACAGGCACGGCTTTACCCGGGGAAGCGGGCTTCCCTTCCCCTTCAGATCCGACGACGACACGACGGGACCGGACAGTACGGAGCTTGAGAGTCTTAAAGCTGCTACCCATTATTTTCGAGGGGCCAGGCAGCTCCAGAGAGCTGAGTAGTGCAAGGTGTTCTGGGAGATGGTTGTGCAGTGAAGAGAAGTGAGGAGGAAAGCATTTTATGCAAAAACAAAGACAGAAAAGAAAAAAATTAAAAAGCTGTTCTGCTTCTTGTCACTGATGCCCTTCGGATGAATTTCTTCCTAAATGAAAGCGCTTAATTTAAAAATGAAAAGAAGAAATAAATGTTTTTTTTTTAAACAAAAACAAAACAAAACAGAAAAACCTTTCTCAGAATGTAGATTACCCAGTAACTCACAGAACAGCAAACAAGCCTCCAAAGGTCTATGCACAGAGAACAAAGCATGGGCTTCCAGCAAGTGATGGGAATAGCCATCCCAGACCCTGACCAATGGCACCCTAACTGGGGCAGTTTATTGTGGACTAACATTCTCAAGACACGTAGACCCTATAGAAGAATACTGTTCAAATGGAATGTTTAAAATAACATTTATTAATAAATATCTTATAAATTCTAAATTAATAGATTCCTGTTCAAATTTTGCTTTGGTCCTTGAATCCCACTGTATACACATACATACATACATATTTTCTCAGATGGTTTAATTACTCAAAGAGAAGGACATTCTACCCTAACTGGAAGGCTAGTTTTATAGCAGTGACTGGTGTTTCAAAAATAATCCCAGCTAAGGGCTGTTTTTGTTTTTCTGAAGCTGGTTTATGATTTTAATGGCAAACTCTAAGCCACTACAATTTACTTTACTAGCAGGCAACAGTCATCTGAATACTCCCCAACTGACACCTCTCTCAGAACACACACTGTATTTTATTTATTGACTAGATAAGCTCCAAGGAGCATAGGCTGAGTTAGTCACCCAAATTCTCACGATACACACAGGGATGGCGTACCTTCTACTGGTCTCCCAGAGGTTGTGTAACCATGGTGACCTGCACATGTTAACAAAAGGGTAGGAAAGGGATGAGTACAGTCACCTGGGGACCACATGTAACTGGACATTGAGCTTGGAGATTAGTACATTCACCCATGGCTGGGCCTTTCAATCTACCTATCCCGACATCATAGATGGAGGAAGGCGTCAAAGAGAAACAATGTCTTTATCGAGGTGAGAATCCACCCGGCCAAGGCCAAAGTGCTCTGGGGTGGACTAAGTTACCAGCTCTCAGCACATTAGGGAGGGAGGGACTGGAGAAGTGCCCAGGAGGCTGGCAGGGACTTCAGAAGCAGATCCTATGATAACGGAGCCCCACGGGAGTAAGGAGAAGCAGGGCTGCTGGGGCTTCTCTTCCTTGGATGGGGGGACTCTGAAGGCCATTGCTTCTGATTCACAAAAAAGTCTGCATGGTTGACAAAGTAACTGGCTGGGAGAAGATAATGGTGTTAAAAGGATGCTCTCTTGGAGTGGCTGGTGTATGGTAGGCACAGCCAGGGTCCTTTCAGGAAGGCTCTGCCATCCAGTAAAGACTGGACCTTTATGTGGCATCTTTACCAGGGGTGGACCAGGTTTTCAGATTTCACCAAAAAAAGCTTTTCTCTCTGGGATTGTAGGAAGTACTGACAACAGGCTGGCGCCCGCACTGAAGAAGCAGCTTCCTACGACAAACAAACACACCTACAGGCCCTGCACGGAACACGAAGGCAGTTGATGCTAATTATATGTTGAGAAAGGTTGGCTGTGTGTGGTGGCTTGCCTACTTAGCATAAAAAACAGACATAATTGAGCTATAAATAATGCACATCAGTCAAGCTGTCGAGTCGCGGAATTAAGAAAACGCAGGCAAGTTCTCAGCTGCAAAGACCGCCGGTTTAACAGCTAAGGATTTCAGTGAAGAGGCGAGAGAAGTAAACTAAAAGAAAATCATAATTTCAGTGACAGGTTACTCCCTGGACGTTGTGGTATTACTGGTGGATCTAAAAAAGAAATCCATTTCTTCAAGGGCTAAACATGTAGGCAAGAGAGAAAGGGTCTTGTTTAACTCAGAGCAAATGTAAGATAATAGCTACCAGCTCAGCCACTCCAACCCGCACCCCTTGTCTCTCGAGGGGAGCAGAATATCTACCTGGCCTAAGGAAGGAATTGTGCAGAAAATTACTTTTGGTTTCAAACCAGAGTCATGAATATGAACTTCTTTCAAATCTAAGTCTTAAACATTTCTTAGGGAGCCAGTTAGGTTAAACCATTCGGTTACTGCTGGAATTCAGAAAAAAAATAATAACAATATGAATTCAGTATTTAAAATACTTGAAAATGATACACTTACATTTCCTAAAATACAATAGAAAATTCTGTTCACCCCATCTTTTTTTCTTCCCGTTCCATTTTTCTTTTTCTTCTTTTTATGTATTTTTTTTTTTTTTGCATTTGTTTTTTTTTTTTTTTTTATTCTTAGGCCATATATCCAAGTCTTCAACTTTACTGAACAGTCAAACCTGTCTCTCAAAAGCACGACATACATGGAAAAAAAATGTTGATAAATATTGATTTTTAAAGTAAGTTATTAGATAAAACTGAAACTAGTTATAAAAATCATGCTTCAGAGCCCTCATATTTTCTTTTTTTTCCTCTAAAATAGATTTTTTAAACTATAGTGAGCGAAAAAGTACATCCTTCCTTTACTGAACTCTTATAAAAGTGACAGCTTTTGTAAAATACTGTTCTTTTAAAACCTATACTGTTCACAAACACACACATACCCGCGCGCGCGCGCGCGCACACACACACACACACACACACACACACAGGCACACACATTCATGTGCGCACACACACACACACAGGTTAGGAGGTGAAGTATTTGGGCGGAGATGAAACACCAGCATATGCCTTGACTGCTAGTGAGAAACATTAGCCCCTATTATTCGTGAAACATGATATTAAAACACCAGCAGAGTAGAATGGCTTGTTTCAAGGAGGCACAACTGTGGTTCAGGTTTGATCTGCTTTTCATAATGGGCAAGTCCATGGAAGTTGCTGAAAATATAAATCAGAACCGTTCATAAGAGTGCATCAGCCTGGCCACCTCCACGGAACTCAACTGGCAGCCAAAGAGTCTGTCTGTCCTGACAGACTGCAAGCACCCTGCAGAAACACTGGCCTTGCTTCTCCCTCCCTCTGGCTCCAGGAGTGAGCCTGCTTTTGCCCACCAGAATAGCAGAGCTGGTTCCATAGGCTTAGGGAAAAAAATAATAATAAATCTTAGGCTATTAGCAGCTGATGATTGAACAATGTAATCTGTGTAGTGAACAGAGCCCTTCTGAACTATTATATAGTGCATGGATTTTTCAACATTATAGACAGGCCATAGAAACGAGTTGTAATTCGAGGGTGTGATGTCAGAGCCCACATCCTAATTTGGACTTTCACAGTTGGGGCTTACAAAGTTCCTGTCCCTAATGTCTCCACAGCTGGCATTCAATAGTGCTTCACCTATAACCAAACCACCTTTTATTTGCTCTGGTTATTAAAAACGTTAAATCAGGCACATTAAACATCTCCTGGTCACTTTTTTTTTGTGAAAGGCAGGAGTTGAATGAACTCCAGCTGTGGGTTAAACTCAAGTGAAGCAATGGCTAGGTCCACAGTTTCAGTATTTGCTTTTCTTCTTCTTTAAACATTATTTTCTTCTTCACATGCAAAGCTGAAGGTGGAAAGGCAAAACCGAAGAGAGTCCAAACAAAGAGTTAATAAGGAATCCAGGGAAATAGTCTTGGAGAAGGATACTGGACATCTGAGCAAGTGGGCAAGAGCAGGAGAGGGCCTGAGATGCTTGGTGGCTTTCTTGGGACATCAATGGACCATAATTTCTTTTTTCTAACAAGAAAAAAAATTCAGGAAGGCCCATGTGTTTAGCTGAGATTCTGGTGACGTCACAGCACAAACTCAACATGAGTTATGACGTCATCAGATTTCCCACCCAGTTACTGTGGATCCATCTCACTTGATATCTACGTATACCTCATTTTGGCTAAAAGCTGTAGTTTAACAAGATTCGTTGTTCCAGGCAAAGGGTTGGACTGGTAAGAATGAAATTATGGCTATATACAGGAAAGATTCCGTTTATAAACAAGAAACTGGTACCAGAAAATTGGAGAAAAGCACCAACGCGCTTCCCAAGCTGATAGATATTCATTGCATAACTCCCTTTTTCTTATATAACTAAGTATAAAAGACAACATTTCCATAATAACTATAAAAATGAAAGCCAGTCTTTGAAGGGCTGAGGCGTCTTCCAGGTCTGAGTTACTTCTAAAAATGCCCTTTGGAGGAAAGGATGTATGGCATGTTCCAGCTCTTCTCAGAGGCCAGGTTTGACCACTGCCCTTTAAAGAATAGGATTGAGGTCTGTTCTGTGAGTCGTGAGCTGACTGAGGGTGGAACTCCCCACGACCTCGCTGACCGAGGAGGACGTCGTGATGGTGTTATGCTGGATGACGGGCTGCTGTGAGCATGCTGGGGCGGGGCTTGCAGGGGGGCTGCTCTCTGGACCTGGAAGAGAACACAGACACACACACAAATATAGCTCCATCTTGTGGGAATTCCTCAGGCACAAATAAAAAACGCTATTAGACATTTCCTTCATGTGGAAGAGTTTCACACATTTCCTTCTGGAAGGCACAACCCAAACTTCATTTTAAACTGAAGTCACCAAGCTAAGCCTTCCAGGTTTTACAGCTACGTGTAAAACTGTACTTTCTCCATCGGTAAAAATGACTCCTTGAGTTTGGGTCTGGGTACGTGAACTTCCCCATGTTGTATTTTCAGATACCATTCATATATTAAATGTGGAAAAATACTCACATGTGGTGGGAGAATCTGTGTTGCTCAATCTAAAAAATTATTTGAAAACAAATTGACCTTCAGCTGTGAATCATTCTTCCTCCCACCATCCCTTCTACAACTAGCATTTAGTCTACTGATATTCCAGGTGCAGAAAGTGGAGACAGGGAAAGGGGGCCCCACTTTGCCTGCTGGTAAACTCCAACAGCTCAGGAACTTGCCAGAATGGTGGGCAACATGCAGGATCTCTTGAGACACTAGAAGTGATTCACCCCAAGGCTGCCTCCCAGCCTGCAGATTTCCCAGCAGGACGAACAGGCTGCTGGTAATTGCACCCCCACAGACTAGTTTCTTCCTGGCTACAAAGCTGGAATTTGGTAATGCAGAAATGCCAGGGAAAGTATGGCCAGAAGTGATCAGGAAGTGGTGGGCATGGTGTTGGAGAGGTCAGGAAAGACCACCCCCCTCCCTGGCAGGAGAGTCTGTAAGCACTCAGTAATTCCAGTATATCTTCCTGGGTGTGCAACCTAGACTGTATCTTTCCCTTTTAGTAAAATTCAGTGCAAAATTAGTGACAAAACATGTGGTTTCTAAAGAATAAAACAGTGACTTACTTAAATATCCTTGTGATTCCTTCTGCATGGCTGTTATTGGGCAGTCTTTATGTGTGAGCAACAGCTGTTTCAGTTGGGCCACCTCATTTTTCAACATGGACACCTCATTCTGGAAAGACATATTAAAACTGTGTTGAGAAAGCCAAAAAAGTGCAAATGCAAAGTCCCTCCCGTTTTCAGCAACAAAACCCTCAAACCCTACTGCTTGTGTCTAAGCACCATGAAGAGCATTATTTGGAGAGATGGACCTGAATTTTGTAGCTTTCTTCCAACTTGACTCTCTAATCTGTTATGGGTCTTTTGAAGAGACCAGAGTTTAACTCAAGAACTGAACCCTATTTTAAAAAAAATAGACCATACCCTCCAAGTGATGGGCTCTGGAACAAGGTCATACAAGTGAGAACCTCTGCTCTTCACTGATCACACAACCCGAGGTAGGTAATACAATTTGACTAACCTCCGCCATCCTCAGTCACAGTATTTAGAAGATAGAACCAGAAACGGTACAATGTACGATGAGCTTGGTGACACTCATGACATGAATTTGACCCTCCAGTAATAAATAAACTAGAGAAGAATATTTCTAGAAGTCTAGAAGTTACTTGAAAACTTGGAACTATTCTTTTAAGAGTATCTCCTATTTCCAAATACATTTGGGCCATTGGAAGCAACTGCACCACACCGAATAGACTGCTAATAAAGTAACAAATGTCTGCATTGCAAGCTTTCCCCATTATCCTTCAAACTACACACACACACACACACACACACACACACACACACACACACACAAATGGTCATAACAAGAAATTCACCTAAATGTAAATAAGCCACTTAATGGTACAGGAAAATTGCTCTTAAATCTGAGAGCATTCATGAAGGCAGATGGTACCTCCTACTTCCCAGTGAGTATGATTGATAGGGGCCAGCCATAGCCCAAAGTGACTTTTGGCAATTCTGGGGCAAGTGGAACAACTTTATTTTACAGGGAAATTCCCATCAGCCCTCAACCAACTCTTCTTTGAACTATAACTGAATTATGATGTTTAAATAACCTTCTTTGTTTTCCCAGAACCACCAAGTTCTCCTTGTTTTTAAAATAGTATGTAGGAAAGAAAGTCATCTTTAGACCATTTAATATATATATATATATTTAAAATCTGTTCTGAAACTGAGAACTGTGATGTGTGTGTATTTGTGCACGCACACATCACCATCAAATGGCATATGACTTGCATGCTTTAGCAATGATGTTTTTCTGAACACACCATTCCTGACACCTGTGCCCCCAGCAAAACTCTCAGCTGCAGATGATGTAGATAACGACACTTAGGAAATGGCACAGGGGAGCCTCCCCTTTTCTGTGACTGAGAAAACAACTAGTGAAGTATGCAGGCCAAACGTGGGGGTGGCTCAGTGGGTAAAGGTGCTTACTGCCAGGAGTGAGGACTGCAGTTCAGTCCCGAGGAGTCCCGTGGTGGAGGGTGAGAACCAACTCCTCCAAGTGACCCCGATCTCAACATGTGTGACATGGCACATGCATACCCCACAATAAATAACCAAAGTCAGCTAAAAATTAGCCAACAAAACCAAACTGGGTTATTTTGCTTTCTTAACACCTCTTGAATTAAAAACCAGTCTTGTTTGAAGGCTGGTGGCCATCTTGCAGAAGGTAAATGCAGGTTCCATTTTATCCCCTACTGTGTCCTGGGCAACAGTTGAGCTCCAGTCCGGGTGTGTCCATTGCTTCTTTTCAAAACACCAATAATGCCATTCACTAGCTTTCCACATCACTGAGTGGGAGCACATCCCAGACTCTTTCACAATCCACTTTCCATTTCCACAAAGCAATTTTACTATAAAACAATGCATACAGTCAGTCAGGCCTCTCACTAAAACCGTATCAAACTATATGACAGCCGCATTTTGTCTATGACTAGCAAAAGGCTTTGTTAATAAACAAATATGCTGTAAGTAGAGAAACCAAGGTCTTGAGTGGTGTAAAGTTCTGTCAGGATGCAGGAGGGAGGACTGGAGAGATGGTCAGGCCTCTGGCAGAGGACCTGGTCTGGGTTCCCAGCACCCACATGGTAGCTCACAACCATCCATAACTCCAGTTCTGGGGGATTCAACAATGCCCTCTTTAGTTTCCATGGGCACTAGGCATGTACATAGTGTCCATACATACATGTAGGAAAAAATCACTCATATACACAAAAAAATAAAGTATATCTAAAAGAGCCATAGGAGCTCAGAGAGCGTTGTAAAAACCGACCACCATTTAAGGGTAGACTTGAATACGCACATATTTCTGATGTTAGTAATTGTGTGAGCTGGCCCTGTAACAGCTGGGAACTGAATACTAGTTAACAAATCAACAGGGAAAAGTAAGCAGCCCCTGGCTTAATGCACATCACTCTGATGCTGTGAGGAATAAGCAAAAGCTGGAGGGCCTTGGAATTCATGCATAGCAACCCGCAGGAAAAGCAGCTTACTCCTGGGGTTGAGCATAATGATCAGGTGTGGGGGCTGAAGGCGTGGCTCAGGGGTCCAGCGCTTGCCTGGCACAGGCAGGCCAGGCTCTGGGCTGTTTCCCTAGCCCTGCAAAGCCAACAGAACGACATCACTTCTAAGGACAGTAGTGGGAGTGGACTGTCCAAACCTCTCCACCAAGGTCCAAACCAAAATGGCTGGAACAGTTTAGCTCTTAGGAAGACAGCTTCTTATTCCAGAACGTTTTTGTGTTGCCTTCCTGTTGAGAAAGCCAATCACCTAACTATCAAATGGAACTGATCTCGAGCTTCATTTGCCAGTGGACCACTTGGGGCATTCTCACGGATGTTATACTCCAGGCCGTCTGGATGACCAGATGTTAACAGTGCGTTGTCACAGTTTCATTATGGGGGGAGAGAGATGGGGGGGGGATGGCAGAGAGGGAGAGAGACACACAGAGAGACAGAGACACACAGAGAGAGACACAGAGACACAGAGAGAGAGAGGGAGAGGGAGAGAGAGAGGAAAGAGAAAGAGAAACAGAGAGAGAAAGAGAGAGAGGGAGAGAGAGACAGACAGAGAGACACAGAGAGAGGGAGAGAGAGGAAAGAGAAAGAGAGAGAGAGAAAGAGAGAGAGGGAGAGAGAGAGAGGCAGAGAGAGGGAGAGAGAGAGAGAGAGAGAGAGAGATAGAGAGA
Source organism: Peromyscus leucopus (assembly GCF_004664715.2). Taxonomy (NCBI): domain Eukaryota; kingdom Metazoa; phylum Chordata; class Mammalia; order Rodentia; family Cricetidae; genus Peromyscus; species Peromyscus leucopus. The sequence continues at coordinate 72,081,192 of NC_051065.1, read as the reverse complement.
GAGAAACCATCTATGTACACATTGTACTCATACTGAGAGCATCCAGAACCTTCGTCAGGTGTCACAAAGGTTCTTTAACTTGACAAAGGACAAGAACTGCTGTCCTCGGGGAAGGAGACTGGATAGGATGCTCTGCATCCAAAGAAGATGGAAGCAGGGAACGCACAAACACTAGACTGTGCTTTGTGCGTCTAGTCAAAACCTTTTTCAGGGTAGAGGACTAGAATCACCTTGAATTCATTTTCTGAGAGAAAAACCAGATAGCAAATGTTTCAAAAATGCATGAAAGAAGTCAAAGTTGGCCTAGAAGTTCAGCAAGGAAATAAAAGCCAGAACTGTGTGAAGTATCAACTGGCTTTATGAATTGAGGGGGGGAAATCACCTTTGAAGCTCACCTTTGTTGGTTGTAATACCAGTTCTAGGTGCCCCTATAAAATGAGTTTTTAAAAACCAAGTATAAATAATGAACACATTCTGCAAGTGAAGTCAGCCCTTCCCGTTCTTAGTTGTGAAATGAATTGGAGGTCGCTATTCTTAAAGCAGTTAGCTATTTAGATAATGATGGTAAGAGTGGGGTGCTGTCACACTGATGGGGTTTTAATCCGTAAATCTGCCTGGGGGTGAAGTAGCAATCATGTCGAGGTGTTCCACACTTCAATAACATCCTTTAAATGGCACGTTCAGAATTCCCTGACAGGCACATTTACAGTTTGGGGCTTCGGTAATGTCATTTTGTTATATGATAAATCCACAATGCGTTTTGGTATAAGCTGGAGTTTGTGCCAGAAACATAATTATCACAAACGGCCCAGAACCCCACCCCCTCTTTTCAGATTAGCTGAGGGCAGGTTTGGTCCCCTCAGAAACAAAGGACTTTCAATTTGTCAAGCAACAGTTTCCATCTGGCCTGTTCCCTTGCCAAGTCCCAGACCTGGGTTCGTGTGTCTAAAATTTCAGCATCAACTTAGACCATGTGTCTTTGCACTAAAAAGGAAAAGCAATTACTTTAGTGGGTGACCAGATGATTTCCATATCCCCACCGAACGCAAGTGACCTAGAAATGCCACATCAGCAGTGATCTGACAGCAGCCCAAAGTGGCACAGAGTTCAAGGACTTCTTAGAAGGAAAAGATGTCTGTTGAAGCAGCAGCTTAGGGCAACAGGCGAGTTGCCCAAGTCCTCACTCGGATACTTATTGGTTCTGTGACATGTGGGTTGACTCCTGATCTCCCCCAAACCTCAGTTTCTCTATATAGTAAAAATGTTAGATTAGGCACTTTCTAAGTTTCTCTAACTCCTACACCACTTGGGCAGGGATTTGCTGTGTAACTAAGCCAGAAAGGCTGGGGTCTGCTTTTTGTTTTCCGAGGTCTTGTTTTTTGTTTTTTGTTTTTTTTTCCTAACGGGGAGCTGTACGGCCGCCTAACCAGAAGGTTCTACTCTGGAAAACAACTCAAAAGTGGCAGCTGGCCATTCGAACCTTGGATGTTCCATTTGGCGGGAGCTTGTTTGCTTAGCACCTTCTATTTCTGTTTACTTAAAATTTGGCTCATGGAACCAGTCTCAAGAGAGACACCTTTTTCTTCTGAGAGTGAGAGGAAAAGGGTCACTCAAAGGTAGACACGGCTGTGACATTCTCTCCTGCATCACAGCGCACAGCACACAGTGTAACAGAGAACATGGGGATGTGGTGACTTCTGTCCTTCTGGTCAGAGAAGCATCAATAAGTGGCTTTTTTTGCTTTCCCTGAACAGGTTCTGTAACCAAAAGTCACCAGTGTCTGCTGCATAGACGCCCTAGGGCTGAGGCTTTTTTTATTTTTATTTTTTTAAATACCAGTTCTTAGGACTTAGTACCTCTTTTTCTTGGCTGCTTTAGCTATTTGGGCTCTAAAATATTAAGCATACACACACACAGTGAATTAGTGTCTAGTAAAGGGTAAATGTACTTTGTGTGTTTTTTGAAAGCAGTCATAAATAAGTGTATGTCAAGGCACAAACACATCTGACCTCAGACTCAAGGGCATCATCTTTCTGTGCAGCTCTCCGCTGTGACTCTTCTCAGGAAAGATCCTGGAGTAAATCAGCAAGGACTCGCTTTAATTCACACTGATTTAAGGTTTTCTATCTGACACGTGTCTTCGGGCTAGTCATGGCTCTGTGTTTAAAGAACCTGCACTCAACCGAAGCAGGCTTTAGTAACCCCACACTCTCTACTCCAAGCAGGGGCTCAGTGGCAATGTCTGGAGATGCTGTGGTTGTCACAACTGAGGGAGGGAGGGCTTTTCTCCTGATTCTAGTACATAGACCCCCAAAGATGCTGTGAAACAGCTTCAACTTCACAGGATGTGACAAAGATTCCCAGAGTCAATAGCACTCAAACTGGAAACCCCATGGGTCTCCACCATCCTCCTGTAGACCTCAGAACGGCTACGAGTTTCCGCTTCACTCAGTGCTCAGCCATTGTGTGCAATGTGTGCAGGGTCTGCACAGCCCAGTGTTCGCTCATTTAAAATATTTCCGCAAAGTAACTCATTATAAAATGATTTTCCAAGTGTCTGTGAAACTGTAGATTTAATGTTCCAATCATAATTTAACTTAAAAAAATTCATATTTATATGTATGTGTATGTCTGTGTGAATGTATGACATGAGTGTACAGGTGCCCAAGGAAGCCAGAAGAGGGTGTTAGATGCCCTGAAACTGGAGGCACAGACAGCCACTCTATATGGGTGCTGGGAACCTTGAATCCTCCTGAAGAATAGCCAGAGCTCTTAACTGCTGAGCCATTTCTCCATCCCTCAATAACATTTTTAACACAAGTCAAAGTGAAAGTGTAACCACAAATTCTGAAATGCTTATCCACACTCCTGTTAAAAGTTTCTCACGGACTACTCTGCCCCGCCCGAGTGGAGCTGCGGCTTTGAAGGTGTCTAGCTCCAGACACTGCTTTGTGGTTTGACACTCTGCAATCAAACCCTTGCCAGGTTGGTGCGGCAGCCGGTCTACGGACACTCTGGAGATAGGGGACAGCCAATAGGGAGGAGGTGCATTGAGACATGGTCCCAAAATGTGTGCATGAACTGGCATTCGATCTTACTTTTATGTAAGCTTTGCGTTTTCTAACTTTATCATGTCTATCACAAAAAGGGTGATACATTTAGGTGGGCGGGGCAGGGGGAGATGGGTGCCTCTAAGCTACTGAGTCCAGGAAGATACACCAATCCTCCTCTGTATACTTTTGACTTGTACACGGGATGCCACGAATCCTTTTTGTTTAATACAACTCACAATGCAAAGACACCAGGGTTTGACATCCCAGGTGCTCCTCTGAAAGGATGCACAGATGGCCTGGGATGTAGCTCAGGTGGCAGAGTACTTGCCTAGCATTAGTGAAGCCTTGATCCCCAGCACCACAAAAATTGAGCGTGATGTCACATGCCTTCAATGCCTGAACTCTCCAGCTAGAGGCAAGGGGATCAGAGGTTCAAAGTCATCCTTAGACACATAGCAAGGTCAAGGCCAGTGTGGGCTACACAAAGATCTGTCTATAAATAAATAAATGAATGAATGAATGAATGAATGAATAAACAAATAAATAAATAAGCAAACAAATAAGTAAAAATCTCCCTATAGGTGTTCCCAGACAGGCTAGAGAGACTGTCAATCACCAAGGTGTTACAGTCTTTCTATTGGGTCACCTTACATGCTTCCTTATGCCCATAGGTCCCTCTCAGCTCTGGGAGCGGCTGCTTGTACCTAAAATGTTTCCCAAGGTTCCTGAAGCTGGTTGTCATGTGTAAATGTAATTGTCATTTTCCCTGGAGAACCTTCCTGATGTTAGAACAAACACCTTGAACGGCATCATCAACAGGCTAGGGAGTTCTCCTGAGAAGCCACGTACATTACTTTCCTCTTCACCTAGGACGACCCCGGAAACAGCATCTCCAGCTAAGTTCCCAGCTAAGCTACCCCTGGAAAGCAAAAAATCACACAAGATCCCAACCTTGCTGAGTTACGAATGAAGCTGGAAACGGGCTTTGAATTTCAGAGCACACAAAGCTAACAACAACAAAACATTTAAAATATTCTACCGTTACAAAACAAAAATACAGACAACTGGGTGTCTGCCAAGGCACCCTCATTCTGGAACCGGACAGCTTGCAAATGAAAAGCCTTGTGTGCCAGGGACCATGCCGACTGCATCATGGACGAGAGTTCACATCTTCCCCCCAACTCTGTAAAGTTGTTCCCCATTTACACACGAGGAAACCCGGAGCCAGACAGCTGAACCCTGTGTTTGGTCCTATGCGTCCCTCATCTCTTGTGGGAGGACTGAGGGCAGGAACTACTTAATGATGCTGGATGCGAGGGCCCGGGGTTCCTCTGAGGCAAGGTGTGTGGTAGGATGCATGGGTCAACAAGCGTCCGGCTGCGGGGCAGGAAATGCCAACCATGACAAGGCTTGGGGACGGGATGGGGAGGGACCGCACCTGGAGCTGCATGTTTGTCTGGGTGAGCTCTTCTGCTTTCTTTTCCAGTGACATCACCCAGACCTTCCTCTTCTGTCTGCAACGGGTGGCAGCGGCCCGGTTCCTTTCCAGAAATTTCCTCCGCCTCTCATCTGGGTCCTCATCCACCACCCTTCGCCGGCGTCCCCCTGTGGGCTGGGGCGGTTGTATTGTCTGGGTTGGTTGCATCTGTTGTGTGGCTGGTGAAACCTGAGGGGAAGGAGAGGGAGGAAGTGATGGGGACAGGGAAGGACATGTTGGGTAAGAAAGACTCCCAAGCCAGTGTTAAAAGAGCAAAGCTCAGGAAGCCAGTTGGTTTTTTAGTAAGCATTTGAAACTTGTTCTCAGTGAATGAAATAAACAATGAAACCACACCCATAAGATCAGAGTCGCTGAACTGCAGCCTGTGCCTTTGGGCCAGATACTGTGTGACTGATAGAAGGACGCAAACAGGTGAATTTTTTCCAGACGGGCATTTGAAGGAGAGGGGGGTAGGGCATTTGTTTCTCCTTCAGGTATTAAAAAAAGTTTAATTTAAGATGCTCTAAAGAACAGTAAATTGGTAGTGGACAGCTACTGTGTTGAAACAGGTCATGTCAAGGTTATTGCCATAAGAGTGTTTGGTTATTTTTTATTTTGTTCTGCAGAAAATCTTACGGCAGCTTGTGGGCTCCTTTGCTTCCAAATGTGTTTAAATCACATCAGGGGACACAACCATGGGACGCTGTCACTGTCACCTCTGGACTCTTACAGAAGAGGCTTGTAAATGCAGAAGGCAGTTGGAGTCCTGTGTCCTGTTCCATTTTTAGTACCTAGGACTAACTGGACCCAGAGACTCCAGGTGGGTGTGGTCTTCAAGGTCCTCAGGGCTCTAATTAAGGAAGAGAGAGTCTCAGGAGAGGTTTCTAGTGACTCGGACAGGTCTTGGAAAGCTAACAATGGTTATCCAGCACTTTATTCTGTCCCACACTATAGGATGGGACAGCACGGACAGGTGGCCTCACACATACCTACATTATAAGGAAACACCAGGAGTGGTCGATACTTTATTAAAAATGTTTTACTAAGTTTAGAGACTCCTTGTAAGGTCTACATGGGACTCCACAACATGGAAAGGTTGGAGACCTCCACACAGACAGCTTTATTTCCCTCTAAGAGGCAGACACACAGTACCTTGTGAAATTTCTACAACTCCTCTTTATATGTCTGGATACCTAATGCTTTCACTAATGCCCTTTGCTCCTTCCTCCCTCTCCTGTTTCTCAGTCACCCAGGTTTACGGTTGTAATACCTATAAAATTGTTTTACAAGAGACATTTAACCTACAGAAATAACAGGCAAAAAGTTTTCAAAAAACTAAGCTCAAAACCCTTCCCTAACACATTCCAACTCTATGATTGAAATCCATCAGAACGACTGTAATGCCACTAATAATGGCTGCAGGGTGACATCACTTGACTGATGGTGATAGATTTCGGCCCCAAACTCTGTCAAACCTTCTATGACTAAACTATAAAAGAATCAGGCTCAGGAGGTCGGTCGGACTGCATCTCGGTAATTTTATCTAAAGTGAAGATATTTTCTGAAACTCTTTATTGACAATTCCTCTCCGCCCAATCGCAGAGGGATAACAAAATCAGTACATTTTCTAAGGTCTTACTCACAGGGGTGGCTGGCGATGACATAATCTTTGCCATTGGCTGAGATGCAGCAGAGTGTGTCATTTCAGATGCTGACCCCTGAACTGGCTCCTGCAGAACTAGGCAGAGGGAGGAAGAACACTGGCTTTCTGCTGCTGGGCTGTTTTCACATCTATTTGTCTCTTATGAGATCTCTTCACTACCAGTTCTATACAAGATGGAATTAGGCAAAACTGGATTTTATTCTTTACAGCAAGGGCCTCTCAATGCCATGTGCTACTCCCTGACTTCGATCAACCTTACACTCAAACACCTTTCCTGTGCCTTCAACCTGTGTGCTAACTGAGGGGGAGTTTGGGTCCAGGGCAGGCCCAGGGTTATATTGGTTAAGGAATATTCCTGGTGACCGGGAAGTGTCACCAGGATTCTGAACTCACACCTCCATCATGCAGGGAACTCACAGGCAGCTGGGAGAATTTGAAGATACAACTTCAAACCTAAATATCTGTATTCCTGTTAATTATTGTCACTCGACATTTTGTGTTCAAGATGGAAGTTTCTTACAAATTTGATTAAAAAAATAATGAAGAGCAATGTGATGAAGAATTTGTCCCGAATTAACTTAGACTCTCAGATTTGGAAGGACCATCAGAAATGCCTGTACCTATTGTTCAGACTAACATATAATTGAAGAACTTGACAAGATCTTGTCAGTAATCAGCCATGTATGTATAACGTAAGAATGGTAGTTTAGGAGACTGTCTAAATGATCCCCAGATATGGAGTCTTTCGTTTTAGAATAGGATTTAGAAAAGAAACTCTGGGTGCAGCTAATTACAATAGCAATTAGCTAATTGCATATACAATTGAGCACTTACTGACTTGAAACAGGGCAATTGGCTAATTGGCACTTAGCTAATGAATGGCTTTCATATTTAAAAAAACTGTTAAACTTGTCTCTGAAATAACTTGCCCCAAACCTTGATGTCCTTGTACTTCAGCAACTAACACAGAGTGAGTGGACTGCCTTTGTCTGAGATGGTTTTCTTTTTTCCTTTTTGAGGCAGAACCCAGTACAACAGTTAACTAAAATGTGAGTAAGAATACGATCTGGGGAACACGTCGTTACTGAACTACTTGCTAAACATTTCAAATCATTTATGTTTAGAATTGATCCTGGCTACCATGTCTTGAAAACTTTTTCAGAGCCTCTGTGGTTTCATGCTCTTGAAAACCCATTAATTTAATCTAGCACTGTCACCGTTGGCAATTGGGAAAGCTGAGCTTTATGGGGAATGAATCTATACCTTTGTTCACAGTCACCAAAGTCAGCCAAGCCAAGAGCTGGTTTTGTGCTGTACAGCTCAACTCCACTAAGGATCTTTGCAAAGGTAAGTTTATCTAACAGGTTAGGAAGTTGCCTGTGGCTGATCACCCCCTCCTCCCCTTACCTTTCCGGGCTTGGGTATGTTGGGGTAGGGAGCTCAAGAGGTCAAAGCTGGGCCTGGTCTGAGAGCTTGCCTCCAGAGGCAGACAGCAGAGGAGAGAGTGGATAAGCATTCCTTGGCAGACCCTAGCTGACCCAGATGGTTAGGACTGGGCAGTGTGGGATGGGTGGAGGAGACAGGGGAAGGTCATCTTGCTCGAAGCCCCAAAGCGACTAGGGCTCACCGCAACCTTGGACATGTCCTTCAGCTACTTAGGAAAGCCCGCTCCTGTACAGGGACTTGCTTGTCTTCTTAGCCTGGGTGACATAACGTCTGCCTGGTCCCCCAACTCTCTTTAAGTGCAGTCTGCATGCTTGTTCTCTTGCGGGTCAGCCCTGGGGACTCCACCCCTGGGATCTGACCTTTTTCTGGGTCTGATCATCTGCAGAGCTTGGCTGCCTCTCTGCTTCCTCCAAGATGTTTCACACTCAGGGATGAGTCACTTCTCACCATCTCTAAAGCACCTTGTATCCTAGCATCCCTGGATGAGCTTCTTCATGGTCAGGGAGTGAACTCTTCAGCTTTTTAACTGTTAATTCAAAGGTCTCTTTACTTTTATATCTTTCATCATGAGCTTAAGTCTCTCTCTCTCTCTCTCTCTCTCTCTCTCTCTCTTTCTCTCTCTCTCTCTCTCTCTCTCTCTCTCTCTCTCTCTCTCTCTCTCTCTCTCTCTCTCTCTCTCTCTCCATGTATGCCTGCACACCAGAAGAGGGCACCAGATCTCATTATAGATGGGTGTGAGCCACCATGTAGTTGCTGGGAATTGAACTCAGGACCTCTGGAAGAGCAGCCAGTGCTCTTAATCACAGAGCCATCTCTCCAGCCCTGCTTAAGTTTCTCTTCATTCTCCTATAAGTATTACCTATTTTTTTAGGACAAACTTTGTGACACATTTCCAAAACTACAGAGTTTTGAGAACTTCCAGTTTTCATTTGTTCCCTAGAGATTTGAAACTGAAATTTACTACATTGTTTATAGAAATTATGACCCAATCCTGTCCTGTTGCTCACGAACACTTCTGAGGAAATGGACAGAGCTCCCCAGAACCCCCAGAATGTCAGATGGAGAACCTAGGCTTATCGAACAAGGCAGCAATAGATGATTGCCGAGTTAGTGCTTGTGCTGTTAACATGCCAAGAAGAAGAAGAAGGAGGAGGAGGAGGAGGAAGAGGAAGAAGAAGAAGAAGGAAGAAATGCTGGTGAAGGTCTACCTGTGCTTGGTTGCCGGTGTGCAGGGGTGGGTGTGGCGAGGTCTGGTGGTGTGCTGGGTGTGCATGAAGGTGGGAATGGGAGTGGTGATGCGGGTGGTTCTGCTGGTGGTGAGGCTGTGGGTGGGGATGGTGTGCGGGGTGCTGGTGCTGGTGCGGATAGGGGTGGTGGGGAGGCAGTGTCTGGTGCTGATGCGGGTGTGAGTGCATGTGGTGGTGCGGCGTCTGGTCTTGCCGGGAGCCCATCATCTCCATCATGTGTCCGATGGTGCTCATGTTCCCATTGGACATGGCAGCAGGGTGGTGAGTCAGTGCGGCCTTCAACCTCTGAAACAACAAAAGAGGGGAAAACCGAGGTCACTCATGCACACGGCAGAGATTTTGAAGCAAAACAACTCATACATTCAATTCTAGGTAGCTTTGTAGCACCTCACTTTTTAATGTATTATGATCGGTAGAGAGAGGGTCACTGTCTACTCTGTTAATTCAACTGTTATATCAAATGCATAGGATAGCCTATCAAGGTTTACTAGGAGGTGTTTCCTACTGTACCCCTGCTCATCATGTCCTGTTGGCAGAAAAAAGGTAAGAACAAACCAAGTGAAACCATTCAATATAATAATGCCATTAGGGAAGGGCTCCCAGCTCCCATCCTGACCAGTGTGCAGGAACCACAAGTATAAAACATTTTGTCTTTCAAAGAATTTCTCAGATGTGAGGAAGAGATCACATCACATGTTAGCAGGCAGGAAAATTATTAATGCTGTTTTGAGAGTTCAACTCAGCCTTAGTGATCCATAAGGCAACATAAAATTATTTTGCATGTATTACCATGATGTTTCTCATGACCTCACCTGATAAGCATGTTTTTCTCACATAGTAACTTTCTTCTAATTTTAAGTGTGAAGAGAGGAAATCAGAATGATCTGTGGTACTGCACATCACCTTCTGTGATGGCCACCAAGGTATATACGCCCAATAAGAAACTTCCTTCCTTACAAAACAGGCAAGCACACCAACAGCTTCCACCTGAACCTAGAGCAGAGGCAAGCTCCTGTCACCAGACAGATTTTTCCCTACTGTGTGCTTCACTCTCTCAGTTCAGAGACCCCGCTCCCAAGCAGCTGTTGGTGTTCATGCTTGCTGTTCTACCACGCAACTTGATTTATGTAAAGGAAATTTCATTTCATATAATATTCACAATGTGAGATACTATTTACCCCCCCCCCCACTCAATCACTTAAAATGTCAAAACCATTCTTAGCTTACGATATGTACCAAGTTAGGGTACAACGTGAGATTTGGCCTATGGGCTGGGTTCATTCAGCTCTCAATCAATATTAACCCAGTTCCCTGAACCTTGGTTGCTGTGTGGGAAGCCATCCTAATTCTGCAGTCGGTCCCTGGTGCTACAGTTGTGCTAAGACACGAGTGTAGCTACTCCTCGGAACTGCATGCTGGGAGGACAGGAGAGTCTAACTGGCAAGCTCCCTCGTATCAGCTCCGGGAGGACTAGTGGGCTCAAGTTCTCTCCAGATTTCTGTTCTGATTATTTGATAGTGCTGAACACCACCGAGACAGAGAAGAACGGCCTTCCAATGAAAACAGATGCCACAGGACTCTGAGGAAGCACTCCAGTCTTTCTCAACCAAGTCAGATAACCAAATCTTTATTTAAATATAAAGTGCTCCCAAAGGAGGACAGGATAGAATACCATATTGATACAGATCACCAATACAAATATTTTCTGTATCTTGATTCAGCAACCACTGAGTCCACTAGACCTCTCGGCATGAGCAGTAGCCACTGCGGGGGCAGCATGGACCTGCTAAGGACAGTCAGGATGAAGGTGAGCTTCCTCAATCCTAGAAAAGCCTAGGCCTTGGGACTGTGTTTCTACTCCTCAGTTCTGTGTTTGAGAGATGAGGTCATTGTTTTTCTAAAAACAAACAAACCAAAAATGCTCATTATAAAAAATCTAAGCAAGGCTTAAGAGTGCAGTGAAGTCAGTCATTTGGAGTGTTGTTGGTACCGGTGGGTGAGCAGCATTCCAGAAACCCATGCTTGCAGATGTAGAAGGGGAGGAACAGGTGGGATAAGTGTGACATTGGAAATCATAATGAATGTTTGGAATGGAATGAATTGCTTCAGATAGTGGTTCCCCTCCCCCTTAACCAGAAAGCCTCTGAATGCTGTTTCCTAATTTAAAAGAGAGAGAGAAAAAAAAAATTGTGTTGAAGTTGTGTTTTAAGTTGATTTACTGTGTAGTGCCGATGGGCCTTAAGTTTCATTACAAAAGCATATGGCATGCATGTAATCCCAGCACTGAAGAAGATGAGGTAGGAAACTTTCAAGTTCAAGGCCAGCCTGGGCTATATGCAGACATGCATGCACACACATATTTGTTTCATCATTAAAACATTCAACTGGTACAAGAGTAGTGTGTGAAAAAGTAACAGCCACCTGCCTAACGTTCTCCCCTCTTACTCTAGTCCCAGTCCTCTGTTGCGGCAGGTACCCTCAGACAATGATTTCTACGAAGTCCATTATATATTGCTTTATGTTACTTGAACCCCTTTTATCCATAAAAGTAGCTCATATGAATGACCAGGCGTGAACTGAGCACTGGCCTGTCCTCACTCTCTGTCTATAAATACTAAGTCCTTAGGCTTCAGAACAATACTACAGAGCTAACACAGGGGGACGGCACCTGCTCAGGCATGGCCACTGGTAAGGGCAGGTGCCAGTCTCTGAAGGGGAAAGTGAGCGTGGGAAGTCATGCCATCCACCCTCTCCTGGAATCAGGGATTGATTGTGTCATGGTACTTCCCCGTCACCGAAATGAAAGACAACAAGAAAAGGAAGGGCTGGGAGAGTTGTTAGATAGAGGTCACGCTGCAGGGTGCAAAAGCAGACGTGTGTGTCTGGTCCTCAGCAGGCAGCTGGAGACCGAAGGCACTCTGTATGTAGGAGGAAGGGAGGTGGCTGGTGAGAATTTCTAGGAGGTCTACTGCAGTACAGGGCCCTCCAGGGATGGGCCTCATCTCTCTCTCTGTATGTGTGCGGAATTCACTGTTCCATCCACTCATACCAAAAAGGATATGGTGAGCCTTGGCCAGGCCCTGCTCTCCCCAAGCAGCCCACACCAGTTGACCTCTTGGCCCCAGAGAAGCGTCATCTGCACTACAGACATAAGGCCTCTGTGTTTGATGCTCTTATCTGAGCTGGCTTTTCCTTTTCTTCAGACATTCTGAATATAGAACGTTTAGCTCCAAACTGCTCACTAGTAAAATCCTCCCTGCTTTCTGCCCAGAGTCAATTCCCATTGATTTATGTTCCCAGTACAGCCATATACCTTTTAGAAAAAAAAATGCATCTGTTTCTCTATAACTTTTAGGGTGACCATTCCATTAATATCCATTAATCACCCGGATCGTGAGATCAGGACCATTTTTGGATTTTGTTAAGTGTTAACTTACCAGCTTCAGTACAGAGATTAATACATAATTATACATGAAATTAATATATGAACAAATGAATGGTCATTCCAAGGCTTAGCGTGGAGACGTAGCATTTTCGTCTTGGAAAACCACATGTGGTTTTTGCTGGGAGGATGATATATTTGTTAGCAGAAGTCACGGAGGCCGTTGACCCCTAGAAGTGATAGCAAAGGACCTACTCCCCCCGAACCCGGCCTTCCCTTTAAAAAATGGCAGAGAAAAAGGAAGCATATGGCTGAGAGGGGTGCACACGAATTCACCTTCATGTCTCTTTGAAATCAAGGCATGGAAAAACCAAAGCTGTGCTGGGGTGGGCCGTCCTGTTGTCTCTTCAATGCTATAACTGACTTTCCCACCTTTAATTAGGAGCAAATGGAGCCTGACAAATACATACTGTGTACCAGATCTTCATCTCTCAAATAATTAGCTTGTACTGGTGAAGGGAAATTACTTGATTGCCTCAAGTCTGTTCTTGTATGTTCCAAGCCAAGGCAATAACACTAGCAACGCTAATAACATTCCATTTAACTATTTATTCACCCAGCAAATATTTATTAGGGTTTGACTCCACGCCAGCACTGCACTGGGCACTTCGTTATTTGCTGTCTGAAGTAAATGGGAGATACATCAAACCAGGGCTTTTAAAAAAACAGTGGGGAGAAAAAACACACCATGGTATGGCAATGAAGACGTTGGCTCCCCCTTAGAAAAGCTGGGGCCTGGGTTGAGTGGATCCTCCAGCCCTCGGCCTCCATCACAGTTGACGGCAGTCAGTCGTGCAGCTGCCCTGCACATGTCTTCTCCCACACCCCTAGTGCCACTTCAGACCGGTTTGGGGCAGTTCTCCCAGTCATGGAACCACTGCTCCCCTGTGTTGTGGTACCCAAGGGAGCACATGCACTGTGAACCATTAAAATACCCCCAACATAGATGAATGCGCTCTGCTGTCTGAGGTATGAAGAATGATCAACAAATGAGGCCAAGCTGTATTTTGCAGAATGAGTTTCCTTTCTGAAGTTGAGAGGTGTCCGGTTTTAAATAATATGCTGTCAAATGCCAGGAAAAGACAAGAGCTTGGGATGGACATTAATGAACAAATATAAACAGATTATTTTTTTCTTCAGCTCTAAAAATGAGGGCTGTGACTGAGCAGGGACTGCAGGAGAGAAGAGGGAGATTTGGTTGGCTTTCTTTTCTTTTTTATCTTATTTTATTTTTTATTAAGAAAAAATTTTCATTCATTTTACACACCAATCAAAGATCCCTCTCTTTCCTCCTCCTGCCCTCCCCAGTCCCCCCTCCCAACCCACCTCCCACCCCCATCCCCTCAAGAAGGCAAGGCCTCCTATCTGTTTTGCTTTGGACTCTGACACACAGCTGCCTTCTGTCAATTAAAGGTCATCTTCGTCCCATCCGCATGTTTTATCAGCTGCTTGTTCGCTGCTCCTGGTGGGAGTGTGGGCCTCTTGCCCTGGCATTGCGTCCCAGTAAGGAACTAGCCGTCCACCCCTCGCCACTTCAGTGTGGCCACTGCTGAGTGCCAGGGTGCCAGGCCCTCTTGAGTGAGCTCCGTTTTGTATCACAGTGCCTCTTGTGAATCCCAGATACCCTCACGGCATCCGTCTCACAAGCATGTGGGAATGTGTGCTTGTGTGAGTACACACCCACCCACACACATAACACAAGCAGGCACATATACACCCACACACACCCCAGGCAGTCTTTCTCCCATTAGCAAGTTGTTCACGCCAATTAGAAACATTTGTGTAATTGTAAAAGCTCCTTCAGTGAGGTGGATTGCCTGTGTTCATAGCCTCAGAAAGTCAAGCCAGATTATTAAATTTTACTTGAAATTCAATTGGGTGGGAGGTGGGGAAGGTGGGAACATTCTTTCTAGAAAGCTTGTAATTATAAACTGCCCTTTGGTATGTGATCACACCAAAATAGAGTTCCTGGGCTCACCACAAGTAAAAAAGCTAGCCAAATACAAATGTGGCAAAATCTGTATTTCTATTTCACACTTAACATAGTGACTGCCACTGTCGGCCTCCTCAAAACATTGCTTCAAGGTGCAATTTCTTCTTTCTTTAGCATCCTCTCCATAGTTGTTCCAAAGAAAGGGTTAATACCAGCTTCTGATGGTGCTCAAGTGGTGTGAGATCAAAGTCTTTGATAGATGTGAGTTTTTGGTACCTGACATCCTTTACTTGCTAGGACTTCTGAAATTAACATAATTAATTAGTTCATATAAATAAACAGAAATTAAGTCAGTTATGTATTCACTGATTTTAATGCCTACAAAGATCTAATTTAGATTTGAAGTGTATTCTAACTTAATAATAGAGTGGATGACATGGGAAAGGAGCATCAGCTGTGAGCCTCATATGTACAGCAGATTTTAATATCCAAGCCCATATGTGGGCTTCAGAGTGTCTACTGAGAATTACTGTATGAGCTGGATTCTTAGAACTCATATGTCTCAGAAGTGTTATGAAGATAATTAACTAAAATCATACTTGTTTTTTCATTAAAATCCCTTTTCCTCTGGATTAAAATACTTTGGTTTTACTTTAAAAATTTAAAAAATCCAGTAAAAGCTGAAAGAGACAATGAAGTATCACTCATACCATAACACAGAATGTCACAAACATTACAGTGTATTTTAAAAATCCCGACACAAGTCACATTTCTATGAAGTATCTAAAACACACAAAGCTAGAGACCAGACTAGAAGTGGCTGGGGACTGGGCAAGGGGCGCAGGGTTTCCTTGTGAGAGACAGAAACGCGTTGGAAGTGCAGAGTTGGGAGCCACACAGTCTGCGGAATGGGGTAAGAGCTGGTGAGAGGTTAATTTCATAAGAATTTTGTCTCAACTTGAAAAACATTAAAAATAATAATGCAAAAACCTGGGTTTGTGACTTAGCAGCAGAGCTCTTGTTTATCCAGGGTTCCACCTTGTGCTGGCTAATTTCATGTCCTCTTAACCCAAGCTAGAGTTGTTTGGGAAGAGGGAACTTCAGTTGAGAAGATACACCCATCAGATTAGCCTATGGGCAAGGTGCAGGGCATTTTATTGATTCACCATTGATGTGGAAGGGCCCAGCCTCCTGTGGATAGGCACCCCTGGGCAGGTGGTCCCAAGTGCTATAATAGGATGAGCAAACCACAAGGGCAAGCCAGAAAACAACAATCCTCCCTGGTCTCTGCTTCCAAGTTCCTGCCTTGAGCTCCTTCCCTGACTCTCCTGGGTGATGAACTACAAGTTGCAAGGGGAAATCAACTCTTTCCTCCTTGGGTTGCTTTGGGTCATGGTGTTTGATCACAGCAATAGAAATCTGAGACACAACCTCAGCACCACAAAGATAAAAAGTTAAAGTAAAAGCTAACTTGGAATCTCTTTCCTTCTGATGGAGTGCTGACAGGCACTATAGACTTCATTCAACAGTCACTGGGATGCCATGGAAGCACAACACTGTCTATAAGAGAACAACAAAAAAAAAAAATGCGTGGCTCTAAATGCCAACAGTCAACAGCAGGTTTCCAGTGTTTGTCTCTAGGACTTTGTCTCTTCAGCAAGACATTGGACCACTCCTTTTCTTGCAACACAGTAATCTGACAGCTGATTTGAAACCAAAAGGAACAGCAGAAGACATGGTCCCAACTTTGTAACACAGTGTGTCATAGAAGCTTAGATATGCTGGCTGGCTGCCAGTGCTACAAGATTGCCCACCAAGGAAAAGTCAACAGGAGGTAAGCAACACCTATGCTTGGTTAGAAAAACGAATAAAAAAATCCTCTGTCCAAAAACAGTCTAAGGAATATGGAGTGTGGCACAAGTACATGTGGAACAGGGCATGGGATTTTTGTAAAGCATTCCTGGGTAATGCAACCATCAAATCAGCTGAGGTAGTTTTCCAGTTCATTCTGTAGTACTGGACTAGGGAGCTCTTCATGCAAGACACAGGAGTCTGATTCTTCCCTTCACTGGTCATGCCACGTGTGAGTCCATGTCTCCTCCCCGTCTGTCCTCCTCAAATGCTAGCATCATCCCTCCCCAGTAGCGGGGTTTTCTCTGGGGAGTATTTCAATCTTTATTTGAGCGTCATGTGTGTTTCATTTCCCACCCTGTAGGATTGGGATGGGTGCCTATTATTCACATGTCCAGGCATGTTAACCTGTTTCAAGTGTTCATTGGTTTTTAATTGATAAGCTGATCTATCTATTCATGTTCAGTAGCTAGGCAGAGACAGTGGTTCAGCTGACAATGGTGTGTGTGTGTGTGTGTGTGTGTGTGAAGAGATGAGGAAGACACCTCACAATTTCACAATTTGCCACTTTAAAAAAACTGTATCTAGGTTGCCCTCTCTGGTCCTAGAAGACACCTCACAATTTCACAATTTGCCACTTTAAAAAAACTGTATCTAGGTTGCCCTCTCTGGTCCTAGCCATGGCTTGGATGCCAGGTGAGAGTACATAGCTCTACAGCTCTCTGTTTGTTTTAAGCACTGAGCCTAAACATTAAAAGATGACCTTGATAGTAATTTGTCCCCTAGAAAGTAGTATCTGTCAGTTTCCCTGTGGATTTTAAAGGTACCGAGCACATAGTGGACTGCCTGCAAGCTGCCTCCCAATCCCCCTGAGCAGTACCTTCCCATGCCACGTCTTTGAAACACTGGTTTGTAGTTTTCTTCGTAGAAAGAACCCTAGCAGTAGCAACAGTCGGAGAATAATCTCTTTGTCTTGTTACACACACCACTTAGCCCTAAAACCCCAATGCCTGCAAGCCTAGATGACTTTAGGGGAGGGCTCATTTCCCAGTAGTGTAGAAGAAAATGCTATTGGGAAAACACAATCCCTTGTTGCGTTATTTCAGATGAGGTCTTACTTGGGATCACAGGCAGTAATAACATACATTAGAAAAACACAGAACTTGGCATTTGTAATTCACCATGGAAACTAACATGAAACTGAGTTTAGGGTTTTAGCTTCACAGAAGTCAGGAGATTTAGAGTTAAGTTCCCAAAGGACTTCATTTCATATGTGCGTCATGAGGCCTTTCCTGGCTTGGGATCTAAGATTTGGCAAAGGAGGTACAATGAATAACGAAGGAAAAGGCTTCCTCCTCATGCTCAGCTTCCCATAGTCCCTAGGAAGACGGCCGGAGAACAACTTTCCATGAGTTGTACCCTTTAAATATACTCCTTTGCCTGAGTAGGTGACAATAATACCATTGTCATGTCTGATGTTAGGGGTGCAGGACTTGGCAGGGGCCTACTTGGGTGGACCAGCCAATTGCCACCACATCACCTACTTCTGCAGTGGGTCATTTTCCGTGCTCTTGTGAGGACAGCTGCAGTCAGTAGGCAGTGCCCTTAGCTTTCTCCCCAGAGGGCACCTCAGTCACTATGACACCCAAACTTTTAAATCTGAATTCTGCCCCCAAATTCCATAGGAACTGGAGGACATTGTGTGGACACATCGCTGGCTAGCCCTTCTGAGATCTGTACACGATAAGATGCTCTGAAGCATCATCTTTTGGCTTCATTCCAGTTATATGACATCAAAGCCCCTCCTGGAGTCTTTAGGGTCAAGGGCCCTGGAATTGCTTATAACAAGAAATCTCCAGGTGTGACTCTTATTTCTGGGGTAGGTGATGGTATCCACACCTGAGGCTATTTTACATGCTCTGTGTGTCCAGTCCTGCTGTGTCACTGATCTTATGGAAGGAGAGTGGAGGGTGATAGAGAGTGGTTGATACCAAGGTGCCATGTAAATTACTCTTTGGGTTTAGGGGTGTTAGTGATCCAACGACCAGTTGCAAAACTAACCTTTGATGGCTCTATCTTCATGTTAAAGAAGAACTCCAGGCCCACCCTTATGATCTAGGTTTTTATTCTTGACTCAGTAGTCATTTGAGAAAAAGAAAACACATTTGGCATTAGCCCCATGGCTCTACCTACACATGCTGTCCTTGTGGGAATCCTGGTCTTCTTTAGCAGGGAGAGCCTACAGGAGACTGAGAGACTCAGGAGGTAGGCCAGCATTGTCTAGAGGCATCATCATACCCAGCCTTCATGTGTGTCCTTGAAAACCACGTGACAGAGAACAGAGGATTCATGAGGAAGGTGGGCACACATGCGTGAGCACTCACACATGCGAGCGTGTATACACACACACACACACACACACACAGAGAGAGAGAGAGAGAGAGAGAGAGAGAGAGAGAGAGAGAGAGAGAGAGAGAGAGAGAGATCTTTTCCTTGTCCTGGGTGTATACAATTTAAAACATTTCAAATGTGGGCAGGGCAAAGTTTCATAGTTTATGAAGAACCCAGCCACTATATATATGTGTGTGTGTGTGTGTGTGTGTGTGTGTGTGTGTGTGTGTGTGTGTAAGAAAGCTTTAAAATTATGACCAAGAAGACAGCATCTAGGTCCCTGTGAATCTCTCCTACATTTTAAAATGTACTTAGTAACTGTATTCTGAGAAACAGTATTTTAGATCTTCGTCAGGCCTCAATTTTTACTGTTTTTTGTTTTGTTTTTTTCAGGCGACAGTGTCAGAGTACATTTGCATGTTACTAGTATCTTTAGTTTTAGTTCACTTTCCTTCTTCCCATTTCTGTTGTCTCTGTGAAGCTACTCCAAGGAGTCCGAGATCTAAATCAACTGCTTTACCCCCTGAAACACAAGCAATGGAGGTGACGGGGTGGGGAGCAAGCAACTGTCTCCTTAAATCACTGTCCCAACTGAGTGCCATTCTAAAAATGCCAGCTAGAAAGCTTTCCGGTTGATTGATGGATTGAAGATGGCCGCTCTAAGAAGTGGTCTCTCAAGCTGAAGATAGCCTTGTCTCAGTCTGTAGTCTTCTCTAGCCCCAGTCACTTGTTTCTGACTCCACCTTGCTCTCAAGCAACTGCTCCCTGGGGGCTGGGGGTGGGGTAGTAGTTTGGGCTAGCCATCAGCTTCCTGAAGAGTCAAGGCTCCTTGAAGGTTCCCAGTCCATGAAGAAGGTGGCACGGGTCGATCCCCACATTTGGAGATGCAGAAAATTCTCATGAAGAAATATTAGGCCATCTGCTTGGAGGCTTATGAAAGGGATCTGAAACTTGGTGGTTTTCTCTAGGGTGCAGGCTGCTTGGCTGGGCTGTTGTGTGGTTAGAGGAGAGACCATGGGTGACAAAAAGCAGGATGTGTGCGCAGGGCCGGAAAGGAAAGGGCAGAGGGAAGGCGAGAGACTGGAAGTGAGGAAGCTTCTAGCAGAGGTGGGAAATGCCTTCTACTTGAGGGTCTGATATCTGTGTTCGGAGATGAGACAGAGGATTGAAAGGGAGAAGTGAATGCAAGACGGAGTCCAACTATTCTACTCTCAGAAATAAGTTCAAACTCTGTGCCCTACTTTTTTGGAGAATTATCTACTCCACCCTAATTTCAAGATAAATTAATCACCAGAAGGTTATTACCAAGGAATTCCTTCATTTCTCCAATGTCTGGCAAGGAAATCTGTTTCTGATATGATAGACAAGGAAGAAGTTGCATCCAGTAGGGGTATGTTTTTTTTTTTATAGGAATAACATTATATTAGAAAATTTCCCGAGATCAGACGAGATCGGGCGCGTTCAGGGTGGTATGGGCACTTACTGTATCGGAAAGGAGAAAGTCTTCCTCGCCATTGCTGATGTTTTAGGTTCAAAGGTGGGCATGTCCCAAGAAAAATACAAAACTTTGCAATGCTTCAATATACCAGAAGTCAGTTCCCTCATAACTACAGACATGTGCAGTTCTTTGGTTCACCTCCTCCCAATGATGCAAATTAATTTTAAGGGCTTACAGAACCATTTGAAGAAGTGTGGTGGGAAATACGATCAGATTGTGGCTTTTCGACCTACAGGATGGACACATTCTAACAGCATAACTAGCATAGCGGATATTACTCCCCAGATGAAAGGGAATATATCAATATATGGTGATCCCTGTGAAAAGGTTGTTCAACCCCCCAGATGGGTCGCAGCCCACAGGTTGAGAACTACTAGTTTAGAGGGAGAAAATCCAAATTAAATATAATTCTAAAAATGCATATTTTAGGAATTCCCTATAGTGAACACAGCAGCTTCCTAGAAATGAAACGTTTTGTCCAGTGGCTGAAACCACAGAAAATCATACCAACTGTAAATGTTGGCTCCTTTAAGTCTCGGAACACAATGGAGAAATACTTTAAAGAGTGGAAAATGGAAGCTGGATACTGATGCTGTCACAGAAGAGTCAGCAGTAGTTACGTTCAGCAGGTGTTAATAGTTAAGTCTAAACGAACATGAAATGTATTCTATGAAAACAATCTCAGGACTGTTTCTCACTCATCTTTGAATAATATATCAATGGTACTGAATGCCTTTCAAAGTCCTGAGGGACAGGGGCCTTCCCAGTGCCTTTAATTCTCCTCTGTGAAGGCAATAGTCATCTGCAGCAGCCTAAGGGGAGGAAACCAAAGGGATTCATGGTAATGGATACTAGACAAGAAGCATTATCTATGTAATATGAAATAAAACTTTTATATCATATGCACTCTTAAATAAAAATTAATATAGAAAAAAAAAAAAAAAAAAGAAAATTTCCCACTTCTGTAAGGTTTTCAAACCATATGTGGTTAACCAGACGCTAACAAAATGGTTCACCAAACATGTCAACCACCAAGCCAGAGGGAACAGGGACAGCAGTTCTAGCAATGAAGAGCTGTTCTCCCACTTCTGAGTGCCCTCCAACCAGCCCAGCCCCCAGCTGACTTCTGAATGGCATCCTCCATACTGAAGGAGCCCACTTAGGTCTGCAGTCCACACATTTAAGAGTACTTCTCCAGTCAGGCAGCCATTGTATTCTTGGGCAGGTCGGACTAGTTCCTCCATGGTCATATTCATTGACCTTGCCACCTGGTTTAGCATATGACACTGAGCTTATCTGAGTAGAAACTTTTTTTCTTCAGTGTCTCAGTAATACCTGTAGGAGTGGCTGTGCACGTCCACATGCCTGTGTGTGCATGCGTGAGAGTCACAGTATACATGTGGAGGTCAGAGGGCAGCTTTCAGGAGTTCATGCCTTTCCTCCCACCGTGTGAGTCCTGGGGATTCAACTCAAGTCCTCAGGTTTGGTGGCAAGTGCGTTTTCCCACTGAACCCTCTTGTTGGTCTTAGGGATCGTTTCCCGAAGAGAAAACTCTATTAATATTTTTTTCTTGGAATTATTTCAGTATCTGCTATTTATTTTTTCTCTTTTTTTCCCCACTCAAAACTATCCTTGACTTCTTTCCAAAGCTTATAAACTGAAGGAAGTCCATCATTACTCAGTCTCCTTGGTGGGTACCACATACTATACACTTTGCTAAAAAGGAAAACTGTTGAGGGTCAAGTGCATGACTTATTATAGTAAGCATCATTAGCTCGGAGTGGAGCCATGTTTTAAATGAGCCCACTTGGTTCTATTATTTAGTAGCTTAAAATCCTTTCTGGAATTTGGAGGGATGGCTACTAAAATTCTATTTGTAAATGAAAAAATATTATGCAGATAACTCCAACTGTTTCCTCTAAGAAGAAAAGGGGTTTAAAATCAGATTCCCCTATGAGAAATACATCTAAGTGCTTTTGTTGATTCTATTCAATAAGCTTAAGTTCAGCCTGGGTACCCACCACTGCTTCTCTTGGAAGCAATTGGCCTTCCTGAAAGGAATGTTAGAGAGATGTGGGCAGAAACAGAGGCAGAAACAGAGGCACACAAGTCCCTTGCTTCTACTACTCCAGGTAGTATGTGTATGTTTCATTTTTTCATTTACAGACAAGTGCACATAGCAGGACCACCCTGGAAGTCCGCGAGTGTGTGCCCTATCTATGCCCACAACACAGACGTGGGTTGGCTGCTCGAAACAGCAGTTCAGTTCCTCTTCTCCTTTAAACCTGGGTTTGTGGGGAGGGATAAACTCTCCAAGTGTTTATTTCTCTCTGCTTTTTTTTCAGATTGCAAGAGGATAGAAACCCAGGCCCTGCATATAGTAAGGAAACCCTCTACCTCTGAATTATAATTCCCAGCCCTTGGTTTTATGAAACAGGGTTTCCCTAAGTAGCCCAGGCTAGCCTCAAACTCGTGATTCTCCTGCCTTTGCCTTCTGATGCTGGATCATAGGCATGAGCCACCATGCCTGGCCACTCTTCACCTTGATTTCAGATCTCTGTAACAGCAGTCATCAGTTAAGCAGATGCTTTTCTGTGGATGATGGGGTGACAGTCCAGATAAAACCCATAGTAAGTGGAAGAAGTAAGTTAAACATGTAGTCAGCACTTTTAACCCATCCGATGTTTTTTGAATTAACTTTTGAATATTATCAAAAGTATGACACACAAGGAATCCCTCACTCAGGAGGTTTGTTCCCAAAGCAATGGACAATCAAGCAACCTAGTTTAAAACTAGCAGCTCTAGAGAGGGAGTGGGGGAGGGATCGGAATAGACAGTGCAGTCTGGGTTGGACTGATTCATTCCAGTAGCTACCTTGGTAAGAGACCAACACCCTCTTGTTGACTGTGATGGCTTCAAAACAAACAAAACAAGTCAGGTGAAGTCCAATGTTGTGACCTAGAGACTTATACATTAGACCAATATTATTCTGAGTTTCAAGCCTGATTAAAAGAAACACCTATAAACTGTCAAACACGAAAGTGGACTCGGTATAGTACTAGTGTCTATAGACAGACATGGGTGGAGTCTGCTTATCCTGAGAAAAGACTGTTGTCAGGGCAACAGAAACATTTGAGATGCAATTTAAAGTCACATGGGTTGCACACCTGAGATTTCCATAATCCAGGGCCTTCAAAATATGTGCCAACCTAGGAATACACACGAGTACTAAAGTGGCCTTTCCTTCCATGCTCACATACTCAGTGGAGCACAGATGTACAACTTGGACCTTAATACACTGAAGCTTCCCATTAAATGTTCCATGATTCTCTTTTAAAGCCATAAGACAGTTAATCTGGCCTCACTTCAGCTAGGCTAATGGCCGCCTACCTCCCAAAGATTCCTTTGCCCTTTCCAACTGGCAAATACTGGCTTCATTTCCTCTGGTGCTGGAGGGATCGTGGAGAATGACTGGCTTGGCATGGAGGCTTCCTTTCGGCACTGCCCTGGCATTTGAGGAGACACTGCTCATTCCCTGGACACACATCCATTGAGCCCTCTCTCCGTGCACAGTGGGAAACAGCTGGATGAGACATTTCCCATTCCCACCCCAGGAGCTCGACATGTAGCCGGCATCTCCGCTGCCTGGCGATGCAGTGGTATCACAGCGATTTCCACTGAGAAAGGAGCTCAGGTTGCTGAGTTCAGTCGAGACAGCAGAAGTCCTGGACCTAACTAGCATCTTTAGACTGTAACATATCCAATATCTGTGGTTCACTTAGGTCTAAACAGTCTCTGCAATGAAGGATTACTCAGCTCCACATAAAGTAGTGCCAATGTGCCCAGACTTGTTATCCAGGCTAAGTGGCCTATGACTGATAATATTGATCACTAGGCTACTTATTTTATTTCTCTGGCAGAGATGCCATCAACCACAGTGATATGGTTTGGAATGGCGGTGAATGATCACAGTGACATCAAGAATTTAGTTGTCTGGGGATGGAGAGATGGCTCAGCAATGAACTGCTCTTGCAAAGGACCTGTTTGATCCCTAGTGCCTACATCGTGGCTCACAATTGCCAGTTAAGTCCAGCTCCTACGAATCAGATGCCTTCTTCTGGCCTCCTTTGACACTATTTGCATGTAGTACACACATACACATTCAGGCATACACATGTACACATCTAATAGTACACACATGATAAATAAACAAATCTTTTATTAAAAAAAGAGAAAAATTAATTGTCTAACTGCAGGCTCTGATAATGGGAAGGGTTCAGGTATTCACACGGGCCAAGGATTTTTGATTTGAGAGATAAGAGGGTCCAGGAAATAAAAGGCCCATGTGGTCATGTGACAAGTGTAAGATTGAAAGTATATGAGAACTCAGGATTCCCAACTGCTGGTCCAGACTTCCTCTGCTACCCTAGGGACCAGTCTGGCACTCAGTTGCACCCAGAATAGTAAATAAGAAACAGAAATGACATATGCAAACACTAATAGCCATGTGCTGTGTGTTTTTGGTGGTGTGGAGTCAACGTGTTTTGAGGCAGGGCTGCTTCTTGTCTGGAGCCAAGGAAACAGCATGAGCCACTGCGGCTGGATGACAGACTGTGATGATGCTGTCTGTCTTCCCAGCTGAAGCGGGCGATCCCCTGAAATGATCTGCCAGCTTCTGATTCTGATGGGAGGGGGTAACTTAAAGGGCATGCAAAAAAAGCAAGCTGAGAGCAGTGTAGGAGAAGAGAATGGAAGAAAGCAAGCCAAGAGAGCGGTTATTGGTGATGGGTGTGGGGGCCCTTGACTGTAATTCTAGCTACTAGGAGGCTGAAGCAGAATGGTCACATGAGCTTGTGAGTTCAAGGCTAGCCTGTCTTAAAAACAAATGAACGTGTAAATTCAATTAAACGGTTATTGAATTGTATTCTGCTTTTTTCCAAATAATTTAAATAATGTAGAAGCCTTTAAAGAGACTTGCATAAAGCTTCAAACTTCACATTGTCTTCTCAGTGACAAGTCTGTCTGTGGTCTTTGGCTGGTTGAGTGGGCGGAGGGGTCTAGACGGCCTGCATGTGTCTGCTGAAGTGACCAGCACAGCCCTGAGTTATACAAGGCCCCAGTTGCTTCTTCTACTTCCGAATAGCTAATCCAGGTCTAGAGATCCCAGCACCATTCTTATGCGGCCCTTTAGTCCAGCTTCCAAATCTAGTAGGCAGGTGGACAACTCCTTCCATGCCTACTGTTCCTTGATAAAGAATTTCAAGAGTGGGCCTGGAAATACACAAATTAAAGCAGCTATATAAACCCCCTCAATATCTTTCCTCAGAGCATCTGTAAAACAGACTATGTGAAAATAGACTTTATGTTTTAATGTTCCATTTTATTTTTTGAGCTATCAAGGGCCTTACGCATGATGGGCAAGTGCTCTACCACTGAGCTATATTTCCAGCTCTCTTTTTATTTTGAGACTTGGTTTTAATAAATTGCCCAAGCTGGTCTTGAACTCACTCTGTATCCCAGGCAGGTCTTACGGTTGTAATCTGCCGTAGTCTATCTGGCTGTCTGGGATTACAGGCCTGGGTGACATGGCCTGGCCTAAGTTTTAATTTTATAGTTATTGTACTGATTTTCATTGAAAGGGTTGAGGAAAGGCATATAAAATAGGCAGCCACAAAGTTGACTACAAGCTGGCCATCTTCTCATTCAGTCTTCTGATGCTTCAATAGTCTACTTGACTCGGCCCACCTTCAGTCTCCCAGATTTCACTGGAACTGCCCTGTGACCAAGGGGTAAAATGACACCTATGCCAGTGTGTGTGTGTGTGTGTGTGTGTGTGTGTGTGTGTGTGTGTGTGTATGTTTGTGTGTGTGTATGTTTGTGTGTGTGTGTGTTTGTGTTGTGTGCGTGTGTATGTGCATGTTTGTGTATGTGTGTATGTGTGTGTGTGTGTGTGTGTATGTTTGTGTGTGTGTGTGCATGTGTGTGTGTATGTTTGTGTTGTGTATGTGTGTGTGTACACGTGCATATGTTTGTGTATGTGTGTGTGTGTGTGTGTGTGTATGTGTGCATGTTGCATGCATGATAGAAACAATGTAGTCTGCTCTGAGATTTTCCTACAGCCCCTCAAGCAGCCCCTTGCCACACTTTCTGGCTTGGGCCCCACAGAGCTGGAGAGAATCCTTCAGGGCAGCCGGTCCTCTGAGGTGTGAATGCCCTGGCATTGCATTCATGAGCACAATGCTTCCTTTTGTTCTTCAGAGTAACCTGGATTCCTTGCTCAGTGCCACACCCTGTGCCCATTAAGAAGCTGCTGGGTCAGAAAGAGAACATGGCGCTGCCAGGACTAAAAATGGCACACACACACACACACACACACCACCACCACCACCACCACCACCACCACCAACAACAACAACAAAGTCCGTCAGAAACACTTCAGGACAAGAATACAACTAGAACACTAACAAGGAGCTCAGTCTTCACTTTTGCTTGGCATCAGCCCAGGGCTCACCTTAGAAATATCATGGTTTGGATGTGACCTGAGCCTTACCTCTCCCCACCCCTCAGTCCCAGATGGTGGTGCTATTTGGGCAGGTTGCTGAACATTTGAGACTGTGGCCCAGCTTGTAGAAATGGCTCACTATGTGACCTGTCTCCTGCTGCTCTGCCTTCCCTGGCATGGTGGGCTATTATCCTCTGAGCCACCGGCCACAATTAACCCTTCCCTGGAGTTGTCAGCTGTTTGTTCCCAGGATGAGGAGGGCTTGTGCTTGGAAGTCATGAATGAACAGATCAAGAACCTGCATTCACCCAGCTAGTATCAGGGGCCTGTTCTCTGTGAATGGTTAGTATTACATCCCTTAAACAACGTCTTAAGCTCCACTGAGAGAATGAGTGGGGTTGGGGGGGGTGGGGGAGCATACAATCCAGATGCAGCCTGAAGCTGTGATCCCTGAGAGGTCTCCACAACACAGAAAGAACAGCATCAGAGGCCTCATGGCATCGACATGTGGATTTACCCCGCTGGGGACTGTTTATTTTTCTAACTCTGAGCAACCCACACTGGAGACCATCAGAAAAACGAATACTGAAAAGCCTCCTTAAATTGTACAGAGCTGTTTATAGGTCATATGATTCTGGCGAACCATCCTGACAAGCAGCTAGTAAAAGCCATTACCTTCAGCAACAGTGACTTGTGATGAAATGTTGGGGTACGGAGAAAAGAGGGTGGCATGAGAAACTGGAGGGAGTTCTAAGGTGAATAAATGCATGGAAGGTGAGCCGCTGCTCCAGTGCTGAAGTCTTGGGAGCTTTTGCAAAAGGCCCAGAGCTGTTTGGCATTAGAGGTAGAATGAGAGGGAACAGACACCAGAAGTCTTCACCCGTGAACCACATCACACCCCACCCCTTAACAAGAAGAATCTTGTGGGCTCAAACCACAGGCTCACAGCCCAACCTTTCCCACCAGGGCATCAGACAAGTCTTGCCTTCCCACAGCCTGGCATGGACTGTCAGCATCCCACCACCATACTGGAGCTTAAGGCTCCATCACGAGGGCAGCCAAATGCATTTCTCGACTCACAGCAATGTTGTCCTGGCCCTCAGCCAGTGTGAGAAGACCAGGAGGAGGGAAAAAATCCTATAACTAAGCAAACCAAAGAGGAGGGTGGGGAGTGGAGAGAAAGGGTCGAAGTGGCTAATTTCTCTACTTTCCCCCTGCTGTGGTTAGAGCGGGGGCAGATCATTTATCACACATTTTGACTGCACGCCAGCTGGCTGTAAAAAAAAAAAAAATAAGAAAGAGTTGTTTATTAATTCAATTAGCTGGCTTATTTATCAGGGCTGGGTTAGCAGGGGCAGTGCGGAGACCAGGGGATGCCTGTGTCCGGGCTGTCGCTCACAAGCCCTGTAGGCAAGTGGAGACACACATGCTTAGCCTTGAGATGTGATGTGTCACACAAGCTGCGTTTGTCACGCCTGGAGCATGACAAGGAAGCCCATCCATTGTAATGAAATACTAGGGTGGGAGGATGCTCTGAACATGACCAAGTTGTTCGAGTGATGACAGTCATTAGTGTTTGTCACCCTTCAGGGGTGACTCTCGTACACAATGCTATGTCCTTCAGGCTTTTGGCACTCATTTTGGTTGTCTCGCTTGCTCACTCACTCACTGTTTGCAATGGCTTTACCTTGGGTACAGCCAGCAGCCCCCGGGCAGTGGATGAGATCTGCAGCTGTCTTGCCAGTGAATTCTCTAAGTCCCAGGGTCTAGTCAATTTGCCCCAGGCCTTTCCCCAAGGCCTCATGTCACTGCCTGTACCTGTCTGCTCTAGGCTGACCCAGGCACTTGGTGGCCCTAGGCCACACCTCTTTAAACCCTGTGGGGATAAATAGAAAAGATGGTGAAAGAGAGAGTACTGAGATTTCGTTATTATTTAATGTAACTTGATTATGACTAGATGGTTGTAATACTTGATTTCTGTTTTGATTCCAATTTCCATCTTGGAACCTACAAATCAGATGTTGTAAAGACTTGAAGGGAAGTGAGTTCTGGACACATATATCAGTGTATTAATTTCACATAATTTAGACCAAGTGATATCATGATTGAAAATGGCAAAAGAAAAATATTAATATAGGAATATGACAAGATGTGGGTGACTTAACTGGTTAACTAAGGAGCATTTGTTAGCTAAGGTGTAGCGATGACAAGGTCCCATCACTGACCTTATGAGGACATGGCATATTCAGGAGCACTCTGATTTTTCTCATTCTTTATTAATGTTGTTCTCTGAAATGTATGTGGTGTGCTCTGGTGACTTCTCGCCCACATCTCCCATGCTGCTCTTATCCCTTCAGCTTCTTCCCGTCCCTACCAGTCCCTGTCTCAGACTCATGACTCTTTAAGCAAGGCCGCCTGTGTGAGCATTAGGTTAGGACTGTATCTCTTGGAGTGAGTCAGGAGGGGTCACCAGTTGGTACACAGCTGATAACAGGGACCCCGCTCTCTCAGTCTGTCAGGATTATGCTCTTAGTGATCTTCGCTTTATTGTGCTGGTTTATATACATGCTGAGAAGCAGATTCTCTTCATTTTCCCTGTCAGCCTTTAACGATACAAGTGTGTGTGTGTGTGTGTGTGTGTGTGTGTGTGTGTGTGTGTGTGTGTGTGTTCAAGTGTTCATGCATGTGTGCACACGTATATGGAAGCCAGATGTTGACTGGTGTCTTCTTCAATCACTCTCCTCCATATTTTTTTGAGTCAGGGTCACTCACTGAACATAAAGCTCACTGATTGGCTAGACTAGCTAGCCTGCAAGACCCAGGGACCCTCTTGTCTCTGTCCCCCAGAGCTATGTGCAGGCTTTTTAAGTGAGTGCTGGGTGGGGGGCGGGGAGCCTAAGCTCAGGTCCTTAGGCTTTTTCAGTAAGCGCATTCCTGAAGGAGCCATCATCTCTCCAGCCCCAGGAAATGTCCTAAATCATCTTAATCATCCTGCTTTCTCTTTCTCCTTCCCCTCCCTCTTTTATTGCCCCCACCCCACCGCCCTTGTTTCCTGCTCACTGGTTGCTGAAGGGCGCCTCTCCCTTGACAGTTTGCTAATCTCTAAGGTCCCAAGAAGCATCACCCCTTTACTCCTCCAGACTCTACTCCCAACACTTGGCATCTGACACCTTGAACACTGTCCACTGAGTTGGCTAAAACCAAATAGAATTAAGTCTCCTTTTGTCTTTTACTTCCACTGCCTGGAAGCCTCTGGGTCAAGAAGGAAAGGGGGCGCTAGCTGGTGATACACTGATGATCTTTCCTTTCCACTCTTTATTTTCAGATCAACTTAACCAAAACCAATTCATTTTAAAGTTGACCTATTTTGGCATTCTAGTTTTTCTGTGTGTTTGAGTTTTCTAGTTAAGTGTGGTCTTTGGGGATTTCTTCTGCTGATGGGGCACCCACACCAGACTCTATATGCTTCATGTGACAGTTATATCTGGTAAAAGGCAAGGCCAGGATAGTGATCCACCCTAGAATCTCATCACATCCCCAAAGTATGGTGTGTAAACACTTAAAAAGATTTCAGCTATGTGGGGTCAAAAATTCTCACAGGCATTTACAGCCACAAACAGGGTGGATATGAACAGAAGTGCATTTTTTTTTTTTTTGGTTGAGAAGTTTGTTTACAGGGGGCAGAACAGCTGGATTAAAACACATTTTCGTAATTAAATGCATTTTGGATTCAGTGAGCCCCGAGTGTTTGTTGAAGTTCAGCATTTATAGCTCATCTTCAGATTTATAAATTGTTGAGAAGCCCAAACCCCCTGCCTCAGCACAGTCTAAGCATCCTTTCAAAACAAAGATAAAATAGTAATAATAACTTTATGCTAAACAGTGAACTCCTTGATCAACAGGAAACTTTACAGAAGACTTTCTTTGTAATTATCATGACCAAATTCAACTCCTTTCAAATTCCTTTTGTAAAACAAGGGAAATGTCCCCACATTGAGTACCTGCCAGCCACCATAACTCTGATGGTCTGGTGTCCACAGTTTCTCCTGAACATCACTTGACTTTCCACATAAGTCTTTCTCAGATTGACTACTAAGGTTTGCTTCTAGAAGGTTCTCATAACTGGACCCAAATTACCTTTCAAGCCCAATTCCTAGGAAATGGGATCACCATTAGGTAATTGGGCATGTAGAGTCCTGGAGCCCATGTCAATATCTAAGATCTGCCTTCCCTGCTACAACCTATGGAACACCCTGACTTAGAGTTTGCATACCCATTGGGCACAGTAGGGGTTCACAGGGTTACTCTGGGTATTTTCCCCAAGGAGTGTAAATCTCATTTGCTTTGCTGAACAGGACCCTCAAAGGGCACTGACCTCTTCAGATGCCTTCATTTACCACTGTCCCTCAGAAGGTCAACTCAGATACACCTGACCTCTGACAACAGGCCGGTCTCAGCCACACCTCCTTTCTGGTGTAAGATGCTTGGAGAAGCCCTACTGGGAATATTTCCACTGTCAGCGTTCAGTGTTACAGAAACAATTCTGTTTCTCACCTTCCAACCTAATATGCATTTAGCATCTGGCAAGATGTTGGCAAAGATAGTTTGGGTTTATTCTACTTTGTTATTCTCACAGGCACAAAGTTGGACAAGAAAGGGAAAAAGACAGATGCAGCTACTGAATGCAAAAATGAAAGCGCTTTCTTGACCATGGGTTTGTGCTCCAGTACATGTCAAGGACCATGGTCGGAAGAGCCACCCGCATCGAAGTGCTGATGAGCTAAAGAGCCTTAACTAGGAGTCAATTTCACAGCGCACTGGTTGTGCTTTAAACTGTACTTCGGAAAGGAAGATGGTGTTTTTTGTGGTACATTGTTTCACCAAGTTGGGCAGGAATTATTGTCTGAAAAGGCTGTTCACTTCCAGCTCTTCCTCTCCCTATGTATGAGTGTTGACATGAGAATTTTTACAGGTTCCTTGCCTAAGATGCTGAATCAGATGGGCCTGATAATGTCTGAGGAAGAGCAAGGACAAGAGGCAGGCGGGCATGGTTCTTGCCCCAGACTGACTGACTATCTAATAGGAGAAATAAAAATATACGCTACAGATAAACAATGTAAGTAACAGAAATGCCAAATGAGTATAAGGGGCAGGAAGTGGCCATCAGGTGGAACAGAGTCTGACAGCGCCCGGGGTGTCCAGCACAGCCGTCCCCAGCGAGGAGCTCTCAGCTGGGTCTTAGAGAAGAGGGGGACGGGGGAACAGATTCTGAGTTTCTAGCAAGGCTCGGAGACTTCATACAGATGGCAAGAATTTCTCAAAATTTCCCTTCCTCCTTTCCCTGGTTCATTGCCAGGACTCAGGATTTGCTTTAGGGACCCTGAGGGCTATAGAGTCGGCCCTTCCAAAGAAAAGCAGCTTAACCATTTGATAATTTCATCTGCAAAATGAAAGCCAAGCTCATCACCACCAGCCATAGGGAAGGCTGGCTTGGCCTAGGGAACCAGCATAATTTAGAAAAATGTATTATTTATGCTATTGGAATTTATGCTCATTTCCTCCATTCTCCTTGATCTAAGGGAGGGCCACGCAAAAGCAAATAACTCTAGTTAATAAATATGCCAAGGTAACAAATCCCATGAGCCGTCTTCTTTTAATTTTCAAACTGTCCTTTGTGTGGATGTCCCCCTCCTTGCCGGGTAGACTGGCCAAGGCAGGACGTGTTCCAGAATTGTACCCTTTGCTCTTCTTCCAGGAAAGGACTCCTCAAATGAGGTCCCAAGTGCTCACTCAGTGTAAGAGAGTACACAGACACCTACACAGAGCTGGGGCATGCCAACTCCTGACGTGGGAATTTTCAGAAGCACACCGGAGTCTCTGTTGGGTTTCAACTTATTTTTAATCACATAAAATCCAATTTGGAAAATTGGTGCATGGGATTTTCTGAGTCACTAGAAATGCCTTATGAAGCTGTAAATACATTGAGAAGGAAGAAGTCTATCTCATCAAGGTTGGTGTTCTTCAACAGTGGGAAAATATGATCAGCTTCACGGTTCATAGTGAATGAGATGAATATATATATATATATATATATATATATATATATATATATATATATTACGAATATATATATATATATGTGTGTGTGTGTGTGTGTATGCTGTACGATTCCAACACAAACTAAAAATACATTTGCTGTCTCTCACTCATGAGAAAGAGTTGAGGAGAAGTAGTCATCATTTTGAAATAAGCTTATTAATTTGCTTTTCAGTTTTTTAAAACTATTTACCAAATAGTGAATATTCTGGATCATAGCAATTTATTATAATAGTGATCTTTGTCTTCCTTTTCTGGTCATTTGTTGTTGTTGTTGTTGGCAATACATATTAGAATATTTTCTAATTCCTTCTGGAGTTTCCAAGAAGGATAATAAAAATTATTTGAATTCATTTCATGTCCTATTCCTTATTACTTATATGTCCATGGAAATATCCCTCTTGCCTATAAACGGACTTCTTGAAGAAAAGTGCGGATGTTTTTATGAAGCCTAACTAGTGTTGTGTCTTTGGTATGAATGGGAATCACAGATGCATAAGCGTGAGCTCTGATGATCACATTACAAATCCCTACTGCTGTGCCAGAAGCCTTATTAAACATTTAAAATATTAAAACTTTTAAAGTGTAACTTGGACTCTGTGCACAAACGATTATCTGCTTTTCAGGCAAAAGTTACTGCTTTGTTCTTGGTGGATATAAATATAAAGCAATGCTTTATCAGTTGCAATTAAGTGACAAAATGTAACTAGAAAATTCTGCACATATGAAGATGCTTTTCAAGTCATTACAAGTTCTTGTATATTCTTTAGAAACTGGACTGTGGCCTACACCGTCTATGGGAAGTCAGGTAGGTTCTATATTTCTGTATCCTCTTTCTCTCCATGTGAAAACAAATCATGCGCTGAGGATGTAGCCTGGAAATGTCCACAAAGAAAAGATCAACAAACAGTTCTCTGCCAGGGGGATGGCCCCATAAATCACTGCACACCTCTGTGACAATGTGTCGCTTAGCCAGAGGAGCTGTGTCTGCAGACATCATTGATTCATCCACAAAAACATCAAATGCTTTGTAGACAGTAGACCCCTCTGAATAGTCAGCTTTTCAGTCACCTGGTTGTATCTATTTATCTTTCTATCTCTTTTCAGTGTCTTCCAAAAAATGTTTTTGCAATTACTGTATAATTTTTAAAAAAAATAAAAAAATGCAAAATTTAAAATTCCCCAAGCACCGGAAGGTTCAAAAAGAAACACTGTGAAGATTTATATTTTGCAATAAAAATGCCTCAAAATTGTGACAATTCACAAGTCCAGAACCTTCCAATGGCAGACATCTGGCCAGCAGATTAATCGGTTCTTGAGCTGATTGTTTTCTGTGGTATTTGCAGGACTCCCACTGTCTGGATTTTTCTTTCATTCAGTGAGAAATTACCTGCCTTCTTAAGGCAATGTAGTTACAGAAAAGTCCTATATTTTTCAGCCAGGTGGTATTTTTCTAGTAATATTTTTAACTAGAGCCGTTTAACTTTGGTAGAGAAAACAAACTTCAGATGGAAATTGCTATAAGGATTTCCCCTACAATGAAACTATAAATCTGAGGTTTGTGAACAGATATAATGTGGAGCCAGGCTACCTCAGTCACAAATACAGGGGTGGACATGGAATTGTTAGGGAAAGGGGTATGGCTCCAGGTTGGAAATAAGATCACGGTTCAGACAAACCCAGAACATTGAACTGGGGACCATAACAGTGACAACTAAGAGTGCTTTGAACTGCTGTGTTTCTCATAGTAATGCACAAGGCATAAATGGCGTAGTCCCCTTTCGTTACCAGTTCAGTAGAGCCTTGGAGTCAGAACATTAACACAGTTACCACATGGCCCACAATTCTGCACTCAGGTACAGCCCCACAGAACTGAAAATCCTCATCCACAATAACTTGTACATTAAAGCATTATTCGAAACAGACCAAAAAAAAAAAATGGAAATAAGCCAGATGGCCAACCGATGAACTGAAAGAAAATGCAAGAATCAAATGGAGACTAGCCAGACAATAGAATACTATGTGACAACAAAAAGGGACAAAATACTAACACACATTACCAAATGGGTGAACCTTGAGGACATTATACAAGTGAGTGAAGGCAGTCCCAACAGGCCACAATCGATAGAATTCCATTTCTATAGATTTTCCCAAACAGACATAGATACAAAAAAGCTCAGTAGCAGTTGCCAGGAGCTGCAGAGCTAGCTGGGCAGGATGAGTGGCTACTGAGGAATAAGAGATTTCTTTTGGGGCCACGAGAATGTTCTGGAATTAGATAAGGTTGCTGGTTGCACAACTCTGTGGATTTTTAAAGTAGAACCGTGTGCTTTAAAAAGGTGAATTTTATGCTTTGTATCTCAATTTGGAAGAATTAAGCTTTGCCAATGGCCTTCTGATAACACAACTCCCATGCGCGAAGAGCAGAGATAGAGAGATAGTATGATTTTTAAATTATCATGAAGAAGTTTTAAATTTCAGATAAAAAAAGCTTCAGTCTTCTAAGCACACTCGGTAGAAACAGATCTTTTAAGACAACAATCATCCTGTTTGTGCCAGTAAGTGACAATAGTTTTAACAGAATGTCTTAAAGACCTGGCTAAGTGATGCCCGAGACCTGATGTCCAAATTCTGTTTTAACTGTTGATTGACTGTGCTCAGGTTCCCTGTTTGGCAATAATGCTTGGGGCCATCTTGCAGGGATTAAATGCAAAAGAAGAGCTGTGCAAGGACACCCACTGGGCTCACAGGATGGTGGCAGACAGAAAAGGGAAATGATGCAGGTGACTGTTTGAATCCACAGCATAACTAGTAAGTGTCGTGGGGGATCAGTTAAGAATCGTATGTGCGCAAAGCTAAGTAATCACATTCCATGTATGTAACTGACATGATAAAAGCCACCATTCTGTATGCTAGTTTTAAAAAAAAAATCAGTAAAAAGGAGTGAAAATGAAAAAATCATATGGCATCTATGAAAACATTTCAAAGGCATGCCAGGAGAATGATAAGCTTTGATGGTGGGTTTCCATACAACAGTGGCCATGACTCAAGTACAGTGATCAGCATGATAAATCTGATAAGTGTTGTGAATTGAGGAGATCATCAAAAATACGCACAGCACAAAGCTACTTATAAAAAGTTATGCGTAATTAAAGCATATACAGATACGATAGAGAAGGTGAGGATGTCCCCGAGAATGGTAAACAGCTAGCTTCAGTTCTCAGGCACTTCTGTACTGCAGAGCACCAGCAGAGGAGGATCACTGTGTCATTTCTCACGCAGTTTTGCATGTCTTAAACAGTACATGATTACCAAGGGAAAACAGTGAGTGAGAGGAAAAATAACCAAAAGGCATCTTTCCGGGGGAAGAGGCTAGAGGTCGAAGAAGACTTCTACGAGGAGGTGTCTGAGCTGAGTCTAAGAGAGTCCTTATTCTAACATGCAGGGAAAGCGATTCTGGTAAAGAGAACAGTGCAAGCAAAGAAAACCAGCAAGGCTTTGGTATCAGGGAAAACAGTTTCTTTGAGTCACCCTGAGCGTTAGGCTCCCGCTTCATGCAGGTTTTCCCGAGGCCGACACAGAAAACAAGGAGATTTTCATGAATTGTGGTGTGGAAAGCTTGATACATTGAAAACAAAACATAACCAGAATCTCACACTGCGAATGGAGCCTTGCAAACTTGTTGCTGCTTTTGAGTAGTGAGAACAAATTGGGATCCCTGGCATATACCACTTGAGATGCTGGGAGAATAATTTTATCCACAAAGTATTAAGTTGTTGCCGAGGAGGACAGCTGAGTAAACAGCTTGCTGCAGTCTGTTTGAGGCCTGCCAGCGAGTCACACCCATAATTTCATCTCTATTAACGAAAACAGCTCATACTGTCACACTGCCCTGCCCTGACTACCCCGTGGTTTGCAGCCCTTGAGTTATGGAGTGTCACTTGTGAAACTTTCTATAGCAGTGGGGGCTGTGTTTTGATGTCCTTTCGTTACCCACCCCCGCTCTGCTGATTTATGGCATAGCACGCAGAGACTTAAATCAAAACGAGAAAATACGTGTGAAATAATGCAAAACAGAGCCAAGGGGCTGGCAATTCCGTAATTACACCTAAAGGGAAAATAATTATGCAATACCATATGGTAAGGGCAAGCCTCAGAATAACAAATGTCCATACTGTGAGGGGAGAGTTCTCGGAAGAGCCAGCAGAGCCTTTGAGCAGGGCCATGGCAAGGCTTGCCTTTAAAAAGGACCTAGAGACAGCTTTGTGAATGATGTTTGGCCTTTGATAATTCTGTTTATAGCCCAGGAAATGAAGGCTTGAGTGAGTGAGTGACATGGCCCTGACAAATGAGTGCGGTCGAACGAGGCTGGACTCAGTTATTTATCGTTTCTGCTCAGTGTAGTCTACTGCCTACAGTGACCATGGGGTTTACCCACAATTCCAGAAATGTGAAAATGACTTATTGATAGAGACCAGAAAACTCTCCCATTCTTGACAGCGACTGTGAATTAGGAACTAAATCAACATAAGAAACAACTCATGATGGTGAGCTTTCTGTTTATAAAAGGGGTGAAAGATGAAAGAACTTCTCCGTTGTCAAGAATATGAAAGTCGCCTCTATAAGTCTATCAGCTAATGAATAACCCCTAAGTGTGAGAAATGACCTGGGCAAGCTTCCAGCTTAAATCTTCATGCTCAGTCTACACACTGTAAAGCCCTGGCATATGGGAACCGACATGAAAAATGCCAGGAAAAGATTAGGTGACTCAGGCTCTCACTGGTCAACTTCCCTTATTAAAACTTAGCCCTGAATTCAGCCCTGAAGTCCCTCAAGTCACTCATCTAAGTGGAGCTTCCTGGGGGTTGGCCTGACCCTCTGGGGACAGCGTGGCCTGGCAATGAAGACAACCCCAAAGAGAGAAATCAGGGAAAGAGAGGTTAAGACAGTGGTTCTCAAACTATACCTTCATGTCAGATCCGGCCAGCTGTCTGCCTTTGTAAATAAAGCTTTATTGGTACACAGCCATGCCCATTCATTCGGGTACTGCTTGCAGCTGGGAGACTTGGGTAGTTGCTACAGACATTGGTGCCCATAGATCCTAGACTATTGACTATATAGGCCTATGACTATACATCAAGAAACAGTTATTCACCTTGGCTTTAATATGTCATTGACAAGGTATAGCTCCTGTTGTCAAAAGTACTGAGATGAGTGAGGCTAAGAAATCTTCCAATGTACTGACTTGCAGAGCAGGGCACCCATTCAGCTTCAAACTGAGTTCTTTCCAAACTCCCTAACAACTCACACGCCTTTCTTCTCCGGTGTTTGGTAGGATGACAGGCGGTTTCCTATGTGGGGTAAGCTCTGCCATGGGTGGGCACACCCGCCTTCTACTTGATTCCAGTGCCCCTGAGGCAGCTGCTGACCACTGCTGCTGGCCTGGGTATCCCCTTCTGCAGCTGTCCTAGGTACCCTACTGCCTGCCCCCAGTTTTACCCCAGTGGTTGCCCTCAGCCTTCCCTGCCCTGCTTTACTGCTGTCAGTTGCTCTTCTGTCACTGCTCCCAGGGCCTTGTGACCATTAGTTGGAGCTTGATTAACCGAGAGCCACCAGGTCCCAAGTCACTGTCTGAAGTAGAGTCCCTCTCAAGAGAGCCTGCCAAATTCAGGAGGCTCCACCAGGCTGCCCTCTGAGGAGGTGGCTTTTAGAAGTAAAACCACCCTGTATCCCTTCGCAGCTGGACCTGGCCGCCAAGCCAGACGGCCGCCCCGAAGTGTGGGCGAGCTTCAGAGGACAGCCAGCTGCTCCTTGCTGTCTAGTTTTTACCAGGCCAAGGAGAAAAAGGTGACTTTCCCTCATGAGAAATTTATGGAGAGGAGGAAAGAAAATACTCACACATCACCCCTGTAGCGTGGGGCCGGGGGCGTTCTCTCACTCAAAGAACACACTTACTGAAATCTTTCTCAAGTGACCAAAGAAACAAGTGACAACTTAAAAGAAAAAAAAAAAGTCTTCTCCTGAGAGATTAGCTTCAGCCTTTCATCCACACACCCACACACCCAAGGGAGCTATAAATTAGATATTACAGGCACAGAAAATTGGCAGTTGATGCCTTAAACATTATGAAGTTCCAGGTCTGGGCCTTCACACAGATACTTTTTGTTGCTGAATTAGGCAGTTGCCATTTAAAAACACACAGAGAAGTTTCTGGAAGGGCTGTACATGAAACACCCACACAAAGGCAGCAGGGTATGAGAACGGCGGCCTGGCTTCTCACAGGTACTGGGCGCCTGATACTCATTTTATATATCTGCACAGTAACTCTTCAAGGCAGGTGTCATTATCTTTCCAGCTAAGATGTGAGAGGTCCTTTCAGGAGAGACGACTCCTTCCGAGTCACCTGTGAGCAGCACACTCCATCAGGAAGGGTTCAGAAGACAACCCCAAACTCTTCTGTGAGCTGCCTGTCCCAACATGGCTCCCTTGACAAGGAACATACATTGACCCTGAGTTTTTCCCTTGGAAAGTCTGGGAGAATGTGATCCTGAACTCCGAAAGCTTGCATTTCTCCCCTAAAGGAGGAGCCACAGGCTTCCCTATGAACCACCAGGACCATGGAGACTAGCTCATCTCATCTTCTCACAGGACAGAAAGTAAATTAGGACATAGGTGATTGATCCAAAGTCATGGCCAGTGAACGAGCTTTCCTTTTTGGCTCTGTGACTTTTCAGTGCTTAAAAAAAAAAAAAAAAAAAAAAAAATCACACGGTGTTTTCCAGCATCATTGGACTAAGAGTTGCAAATACAACTGTATGATTTGCAGTTGCACTATGTGATGCTTTGGCATGCACTTGGTTTATGAGAGGATTATAAAATCAATTAACTTCTTATCTCGTTGCCCAACTTTGATTTGTTGTGTTGTGAGAACACAGACACACATTTCAAGTATACAGTTAATTCAGAGTCATGTGGTACGATCCTCGGAGATTACTCACACTGTAATTGAAAGCTTGTGCTTTTTACTCCACATCCTCCCTTTCTTCCCATTCCTCCCCTTTAACCACTCCATAATTTCCTCCCCTTTTCCTCCTCTCCCAGTCCCTCCCCCTTTTCTCCCTGCCCCTCCATTCCTTCCTTCCCCCTCCCCTCCATTGTTCCCTTCCCCTCCCTTCCCTTCCTTGCTCCTTCCTTCTATGAGAAACAACTTACTTATGGAAAAAATACAAAGTGCTGTTGATAGTGTGGCTTCAGTTCCACTTACACCAACCAACAGTGGATGATCAACTTCCAGCATCACTATTGATGTGAGCACCTTTTCCATAACTGGATTCTCTCTCCTTTCACTTGGTTAGATTTCTTGTCATGAAAACCAAAACGGCAAGAGGATTAAGGAATGAAAAGCAGATCACTGGGAAGGATCCCGAGTTCACCCTCTTATTTAAAAAGGAAGGTGTTATCCCATCTCCTTTGCTGGCCAAGGTGAATGTGCAAACCCTTTGCCTCTAGGTAAGGTGTTTCACTTATCCTGTGGTGGCTTTTGGAGTGGGGTTAAGCTTTCTAGTTCCTGGGAGCAGATGTCCCGGGATAACAGGCTTCCACGGATCACCGGAAAGGGTCACTCCTCCACGTAGGCACCACAGTTCTGTTGTGAAGACCGAATGGACTGGGTGCCCGCTGAAGCTACCCTGTTAGCTGGACTCTTCCTCCTCCTGTCCACTGGGACCCTTTCCTCTTCCTCCTCCTGTCCACTGGGACCCTTTCCTCTTCCTCCTCCTGTCCACTGGGACCCTTTCCTCTTCCTCCTCCTGTCCACTGGGACCCTTTCCTCTTCCTCCTCCTGTCCACTGGGACCCTTTCCTCTTCCTCCTCCTGTCCACTGGGACCCTTTCCTCTTCCTCCTCCTGTCCACTGGCACCCTTTCCCTTTCCTTACAGCTGCTCTTTCCCACTACCTTTGCCTCCCTGTGGACCTTTTGAGCAGGGGTGAGAACGTGGCCTTTAGGAGCCCTGGAAAAACTGCTACACGTCCCCATCCGTCCCTGGCTAGCAATGATTCTCTCTGGGCACACGGTTGCCTGCTGCCCTTTCCCCATGGCCAGCAGGGCCCTTGTGTGGAGTGGAAACTTATGACTTTCAGGCTGGAGGGAAAAGCCAACCATCCTACTGATCCTTTAAGTTCCATCCAATTTCCATCTCCCTGAATTGTCCTATTCAAACAAATAATGGACCTCTTTATTTTGGCCAGGGCTATACTTCAATTATCCCCATGGAAACCAGAAAATTGCATGTCAGTCAGGTCCCCCAGGACACGTCCCTGGTGCTTCTTAATAAGGAATTAGCTCTGAGGACTGGTTCTAGCCTCGTAAATGTAGTCAGCTAAACTATTTCACTGCTCCCACAGGCATATACTTCCGGACTCGTGAACACAGGTTTTTTAGGGAGTTGTTTGTTTGTTTGCTTGCTTACTTGGTTTTGTTTTTTTATATGCATGGAAGTCTTATAAACAAAGTAGTATCTGCTACATGAAGGCACAGCTTCTGACTGATTTATCCAACTGAGTTTCAATGAAAGCAAAGGAAAACAAAAAGATGATATTTTAAATCATTATCCTTCAAGCCAAAGACAGGCATGGTTCCTTAAATGAACCCGAGAACTGATTTTGCACTCATGTCTAGAGGTCAACACTCCCTTAGTTTGTAGGATAGAATCTTTGGAATATTCTGGAAGAAGAAAGACATTTCTGGGGAGTCGGGTGAGACTGCAGCCCATCCTTAGGGGAGGCTGCTGTGTTCAGATCTTACCAGCAGGTGGAAACCCCTTCCTTCTAAGACGATGGCATACGGCTAACCTCTGATGGGGGAAGGGCTTTCCCATGTAGCATCATAAATGGTGGGTCTTGATTGGACTTACAAATTCCTGTGTTTGTGGGACACAGAACACTCTCTCTGGCCACTCGTCAGGAAGTGGATGCTTTAAAATTAAAATTGTGGGACCAGCATTAGATGAGAGCCCAGGCAGGTGTTCTGTCTCCAACAGTCACACTGTCCTTAGAAGGCCACTCCTTTATCCTCTGACCAGGAAAAGCTCACTGACTGGAAAGCAACTTATTGCTTTCCTGAAACCCAATCACCTTTCCCATACTGCAGCTTCGGGAGCAGCAGAATGATTGTGGTAACTCAGATCTTTCGCCTTCTTTACAGAGTCTGGCAAGGAAAAAGTTTCTTCAACAGTGTCATCTCAGGTAGGCAAGATGGCTCAGTGGGTAAAAGCGCTCTTTGATGCAGACTGCAGAACATGGTGCAAAGCAAGAGTCAACTCCCCCAAGTTGTCCTCCAGCCTCCAGCCATAAGCATGCCATGCATTTGCCAAACACACACACACACAGAGAAATGACAAATTTTTAATGAGGTGTTTTTTTTTGTTTTTTTTTTTTTTGTTTTTTTTTTTTTTTTTTTAATGACTATCAACTCACTTCTACACTGACCACGAGACTGTAAGACTGGCTGCACGTGCCTCCCATCACCACTGGCACCTTCTTGAAACTTCCGGGTCTCAAACCCTTCACTCCCTGTGAGTCCTTTTTCTGCACTAGCCTGTGCTTACTCTTTTCAGAGTACAGGAGAAAAGATGTTCCCTCTCTCAGCGCAATTCATCCCCCATTCCCTCCCACTGGTATGCACCTTCAGAATCTCCTTCCCCAGCCCCAGCCTTCCCATGACACACACAACTCAGAATCTAGTCTACATTTTGACCCACATGGGCCTGTGGTGGTTGGACTGAGAATGTTTCCCAAAGACTCATATATTTGAAAACTTAGTGCCCAGTTGGTGGCACAGTTTGGGGAGGTTTAGGGCATGTAGCTTGTTGGAGGACATATGCCACTGGAGGTGGGATTTGAGGATTTAAAGAGCCATGTCATGTCAGTGGCTGTCTCTACTGCCTGCTTGGGGTTCAAGATGTGAACGCTCGGCTTGCGACTTTAACTGTTCCACTGGCCTTCATGGCTATGGCTTCCTCACCCTGTGGACGCTTATCCTCCTGAAAACCCAAACCCAAATAAATTCTTCTACACATTGCCTTGACCATGCTGTTTTATCATGGCAACAGAAAGTAACCAGTACTAAATTCCAAGATTCTAATGCTTTACCGTCTCCTGTCTTTATGGTGATCATTTTCAAACATTTTAAGGATTTTTTTTAAAAAAACATGTTTTCTCAAAAACTTTGCTTCCGATCCTCCTTTTTCTATTTCTACTGGAATTAAGCTGCATTCTATTTGCAAGCTACCCAAGTGGATGCAAGATCTCCTCACCAGGGATTGGACTTTTAAGGGGTCATGGGAAACTTCACTCACTTGGAAACTACTTTTTTGGTAGAATAAGATTTAGGCAAACAGGCTATGTCTGACCCAGAGCTGGTCACTTTGGCATAGAAACTGGAGAGAGCTATGCATTTGGAGACTAGTAACTTTTGCTAACATGGAGAGAAATAAACCTGAGGGTAGCAGCATGGGTGTGTGCCAGTTTGCAGGGTGCAAATCCCAAGAGAAAAATGCCCTCAGAGTCTCTGCTAACCCCCCCCCCCTGCCTTATGTTGGGGTATTTAGGAACATGTTAGGTGAGATGGTCATTCTGTAACATCTCTAAGCAGAAGTTCCGCTAAGTTCAAACTACATCCAACTTTGCTAAGATTTGGCCAATAGAAATATTCCTGGAAGGACAGATTGAAGCCAAACACAGAAAATCATGTCCTGACTATCAGTGAGTAAGAGGCTACTGGCTTCACACAACTCAGAGTCTTCATTTTCTCTCTCTCCTAGGTGCACTATGAAGTCCATCTGCGACATACTGCAGACAGCAAGTCTAATATACGTAGTTGCAGTGAAAATAAATAATAATAAAAGCACACACGTGGAACAGGGCAGCATGAATTTGAAAATGGGGTAGGTCACATGAGTGCACACATTATGAATAAAGTCATTTGACTCTGTAAAAATTGTCATGGGATGCAGACAAAACAGAGTTCAGGATGGTTTTCTCAGAATTTTTCTCCCTGCACATGATTGGGACTGATCGTGTTCTCTCTTTTATTAAAAGAAACCTACAAACAAGAGGTAGAGATGTAGACAAGCTCTGTGTCTTTTCCTGAGTTTGGCCGGTGCACGGACACTCTCTACTAACTTCATACTCCAGCCATGTTCAAAGGACAAAAAATGTTCTGTCTCCAAGAACTGCCTTGTAGATAGAACTCATTGCTAAGGCAGCATGGCCATCCTTCCATTTTTCAGCGGGTATTAGTGGATGAGAGTCTAGCTAACATGGAACCCGAGGACATGCTCCCTAAAGAGTTCTTGAAGCTTAGGTAGCCGCAGAGACCATTCTGTCTTAGCTGCTGAATATTATCTGGAAGCAAAGCTTCAGACTTACCCAGTGTTCAAACTTTTGCTCTATGCTACTGGACTTACCATCCCTTGTGTTTTCTGGATATAGAGTCAGATACAGCTTG
The DNA here is from genome assembly GCF_004664715.2 of Peromyscus leucopus. NCBI lineage: Eukaryota > Metazoa > Chordata > Mammalia > Rodentia > Cricetidae > Peromyscus > Peromyscus leucopus. The sequence goes on along the minus strand of NC_051065.1, from coordinate 72,037,087 downwards.
GTAGGCCTGTGTGAGCCTTTCACCGAAAACCAAGGGGAGTTTAACAAAAATCTTGGAATATGGGAAACGAACATTTTCTTTTTGTCAGACTACTTGTTTATTCAGCCCTGGGTTTTTAAATAATTTTAAAGAGCTGGTGCATAACCAATAGCACACAGCACAGTTCCAGTAATTCTGATAATGCAGTGGGTAGGGACTAAAACACATAAGTATTTATTTCCTTATTTAATATCTATTTGGACTTCCATTTTATACCCTGGAAAGCTGTGGCCCCAGGAGGTCTAAGTAACCTTTGTTGAATTTACCCCAGTGTGATTCCTACCCAAGGAAATGTTCAGAGATGAGGGTCACTACCAAGTAAAGCCAGCTTCCTGCACAGTCCATTAGCAGCCACTCCCTGACACTTGTATAAAGAGGGGGTTTGATACAAGTAGTGGTCCCTTCCAGAAACATGTTCCATCTTCATCCCTCTGACTCCCTTTCCACATTACTGTGTCCACCACGAGCATGCTACAAGAAACAGATATCACGCTGCAGGTAAATGTCTTCAAGCACAGAAAATCCCTTCCCTGAACCATTCCCGCCTCTCTCTTCTGCATCCTTCCTTTCTTCTCGTTGGCAGTGCTAACTGCCCCTCCCCCACCAACTGACAGTCCTTTCACTTTTCTTGTCTACCTGTGTCACAGATCCATGAGAATGAAAAAAAGTAAATAAATAAAGGACACAGACACAAAGATACGGATCAAGGGAACGTGATTTTGTGACATCTGCCCTACTTGGAAAAGGAACACCCAAATAATGAATAACGCAAAGTATTTAAATATTTACATATACATCTACCCTTCCCTCCACTCTGCACACAGCTTCTATAATAACGCAATTGGTCATCAGAGATGGCATATCCAAAGACTGACTGATGATGAAGTCTGATTGGGATCCTCTTCAACATTTTATAATTCCAAATGAGAAAAATGTCACTCACATAAATAAAAGTAAGGTGGTCAGCTCTTCATCACTATTTTGATGACAATATTTATGGCTGTATAAAAGTGAGATTTGACTATAAATATAATTCCATGATATCTACATCTATATAGGACTATGTGAAGGCAAACTGGACAGATAAGATTAAGACATGGCTAACACTGATTTATGAGATGTCAACAAAGTGTCCTTTTAAAATCCCATCATCCCCAGAAATTAAATCTTGACCACTATAGAAACTGACATTATAGCATTTATAATTAGACCCCAGGAAAAAGGACTAAGTCTTCAGTTACCTTTGAAAACATAAAACTAACCCAAGTTGCTATTTTTTTAAGGGCAGATTCCACAGTCATCACAGGGAGATAGATGGTATCTCTACAAAGCAATAACATTTACAAAGTTTCAAAACTGGAAAAACATAATATGAAAATAGAAAACAACAAATTGTAGCTCAGACTCTCTTCCAACGCACCAGAATCAAACAGCAGGAGGCCATCCAACAGGAATATTTGCACTAAGTAAATATTTGTGCATATAAACTCTCTCCTTTTAGTTTGATCTTTCTCTTAAACATTATGAATTTTATAGCTTGGCAAAGTGTTGTATTTGCTGTCCAAAGCCCAAAAGGCTACTTTTAAAGATTAAAAGTACAAACTTTAGTGCAGGAGTGGGGTGTGTGAATAAAATAAGCATAAACTTCTCTGTGAGTCTTTCTACAGGAGAATCCAGCACTGCTCCCACTCAGTTCCTACCACCTTGCATTCTGGCTTGCCTTAGGTATAACACTGTGCACATTTTGTTATAGTGTCAATAACACACATTGTATATTGAATTTGAAAATTTTAAAATAATAAATGATAAGCAAGGATGTTATTAAACTTCAGGGAAGAATTTGAGTCAGTAAAAAATGACATCTACCCATTGGGTGGTCACTGAAGGAGACTTTTCCAACTTCATAAATGTAATTGCTACACGATTGTCATTGATTAATCTCCACACCCTGATTACATCACACTTTCAAATCTCCTCAGTTAGAGAAAAAAACTAGGCAGCATTTCCAATGAAAAAATACCTCCCATAAATCAGCTAAATCTCCAAATAAGAACAAGATAATTTGTATGACTACTAAGAGTCACTGACTATATTCAAAGACCTTCCTTATATTCAGGTTTATGCTATAAGTAGCCAAGCAGACAGAAAGAGTGATACATTGAAAATATCTGCCTTTTAAAGATGAAGGTGTGACGGGCATCTGGTCATGGTGGCACATACCTGTATATTTACACCTGAATGTTCTTTCCACTCTTATAAAATTTTACCAGTATGATGATAGCCTTTTCAAAAGATAAAAAATTCAGCTAGGCAGTGGTGGTGCACGCCTTTGTTCCCAGCACTTGGGAGGAGGCAGGCAGATCTCTGTGAGTTCAAGGCCAGCCTGGTCTACAGAACAAATTCCAAGACAGGCTCCAAATCTACACAGAGAAACCCTGTCTCAGAAAAACAAAAACAAAACAAAAAAAATCCGACAATAGATGTACCAAATTGTATGGGTAAATCACCAGGAGTCATCAAGCCTACAGAAAGAAGTTGAAGAGGTTCAGCAGTGGGACAGCTGAGGTGGGAGGAGCCAGGGTTTGACACCAATCTGCGATGCATAGTGAAAGCTTCTCTCAAAAGACAGAATGAAACGAAAGGGACAGAAGGGCAATTTAAAATACCAGGAGAAGACATTTAACTTCATGGGACACTTGACCATTGCTGGATGCCATTAAACAACAATCCTGGGGACTTTGCATTCTTTAAGACAGTTTTCTCCCTACCCAAACCCCTAAGGAATAGTAATCTGTCTTTAAAAGCAAACTACAGGAAGAAATGGAGACTCCCGTTGAAATAGCATACAGCCATCATAAAAAGAAATACTGTGTTTGTACAATGCGCACAACATCTCAGGACCTGAATTCCTGCTGGTAGCTGTGAAGACACAGAGCCAAGGGTGAGGGATTGTCAAGGTTCTGGGTGCATGGAGACATGGAAATACAAACAATGAACAGGGCCACGAAAAGCAAACCACAGCATTATCTTGCTTTCAAGTTCATGGAACTAGTTGTATCATAATAGGATATTTGTCTTCAGTTCTGTTAGTCAATTTCAAGTCCTTGTCACTATTAGCCACAACAACAACAAAACTAGTAATGTTACATAACATATGCTTGCCAGAAAATCCACACCTCTAAATACAACAAACTGAAAATTCTTTTTAAAAGTATTGTGATGTGTGCAACCTGCAAATACAAACATCTAACTCTTGAGATGTCTACATTAATATAACATTTGTTTCAGTAAAGTAATTCATTGTTTTTTCCCTTGATATTTGCTTTAAAATAAAGGAGGTTTATATTATTTAACCCATATTGACAACCAAAATAATAACATTTCCAATGAAACTACTAACCTAGTCTGTCTTCCTTCCTTCCTTCCTTCCTTCCTTCCTTCCTTCCTTCCTTCCTTCCTTCCTTCCTTTCTCTTTCTTTCTTTCTTTCTTTCTTTCTTTCTTTCTTTCTTTCTTTCTTTCTTTCTTTCTTTTTGTTTTCAATATGGGTGTGCCATTGCAACTGCTGCCTGGGCATCCAGGGAAATCTTTACGGTTTAACTTTAAATGACTAGGCTGGTAAGTCAGTCTTCCCTACAAACCTTTCCCTTATATTCTCAGTAGGGTGTACTTTAGTTTAGATCCCATCATTTCACACTCCTTTATCTTCATACCACAAACTCATTCCTTAAAAAATTATCACACTCTAAAAACAACCACAATCATGCTATTTTTAAATGATCCAAATATAAAAGGAATCATAGAAATGCTTTCTCATCTTGGCTTATATAATTGGCTTAGTTTCCTAAATTATCACTTGTTCCATCCCCACAAATATTTCCATGAAACAAATGACACACACACACACACACACACACACACACACACACACACACACGCTCGCACCTCGCAGCATTTAATGTGGCGGCACACAGGGAGGAATTTGGACTGACTCCAGTCATACAAAATGCTAGCTATATGAATTGTTCCAACTGAAAAGCCCCTGCTCTGTTTGCATTTGTGATCTTGGTACAGTGCCGGGAGAAAGGAATCTTTAATTAAGGTTGGAGTTTCAAACTAATTGGATGAATGTACTGTGTGCAGATTTATGCCATGTCCCTCCTCAGCAGATGAAAAGTCACCCACTCAGAAAGCAGTCTTTAGAGACCCCTCTCAGAGAAGAAGCTGGGCCTGTTGACCCACCCCTTACCTTGTACAGAAACCTGAATTTCAGAGCAAAGGGCCCCCCCAGGACCTGCTACCCAAACATGCACAACCCATAGGCAGAAAACCTGGCCTGCAGAACTGTTGGGGTTTTGCCCAAGGGCCCATACTGGCTGACACGAAGCTCTCCTGGGCTCTAAGGAACACATCTCACACTTCAACCAATAACTCTATTAAAATTCGCTCCTTTCAAACGTCTCTACTTGTTCTGTCCTTTTCTGTGTGTGATCTTTGGGCATGTGCTGATTTAGGATGCATTTTTTCATACTAGGGCCCCTTTCCTCCATCTCTCTTCTAAGCCTGTCAATTTTGTACTGTTCTGTGCCGTGCCAAGGTGCCCCACTGCCATCACTCAGGTTGGCTTAAATGTGTGGCCAGCAGCACAAGTGCAGGTAGACAAAGACTCTAAGAGCATCCTGGGAGGTCAGCACCCTGTGTGTGCACCTCTTGCTACATCAGAAAGATATATATCCTTGCCACTTGGATATATAATGGAAGATTAATTAGTTTGCATTTGCAAAGTGCCTTGAAAATCAAAAGTGCTATGATTACACCTAATTAAATTTCTCTCTTATATGTTCAGCAACAATTTCATTTGTATGTGCTTGTGTGCCAAGAAAATAGACGCGTATCTCACAGAGGCTTTCCTGTGAAAGCCTGTCACATGCGGATCCCATCTCTTCCATATCCTTGTTTTCTTCTACTCTTTAATTACTCTTCTGGTCTCTAGACACAGATTGGCCCTGAGTAGACACACATTCGTAAGTTTGTGCTGCATTTTGGAGTGAAGCACTTTTTAATAAATAGGCTTTTGTGCATCACAAAAGAGTCTCCTGAGAAGGTAAATGCTGATTCATAAAGACACATGTTAATCTCTGCCCTGTGTGTGCTGGGGTGGGACTGCCCATCAGATGAACGGGAACATGCAGAGGCAACCTGGCCTGAAGCAAAACCCTGGCAGGTCTGAGTCATGCCCTGGGCTTCTCAGGGTGGTATCATCAGTGGGTCCTTGTAAATACCTTTCCCCACCAGTCAGGCTACTGTCCTAACCTGCCGAGATGCTTCCAAACGGCAGAATAATTTGGTTGGTCTGGTTTTGCTGCTGCATGTAGACACTGAAGGAAGCCTCCTGGGAGAGGAGCGAGGTGTGTGTGGAAATGCAATCTGATTTAGAAATCAACTCTCCTGTAGGTAATGTTGTGTTCTAATAAAGACCTGGAAATACAGACGCAGAGGTCTAATTAACTGAGTTGGGAAATCAACAAGCTAGAAAACTGTTGATAGAAAAGTATTCCTATTGTTCAAAACATATTTGGTGCATTAGGAAAACAAAACCAAATTCTTTCTCCTGGCATCTAACCCCCGGGAAGTGCGCAAGCTAATGAAGGGGAGGCGGGGGGGGGGGGGGGGGGGGAGGGGGGGGGGGGGGGGGGGAGGTATGGGACTGACATCACAGCATGCCCAGCGGCTGGAGACCCATTTGTATGTGGTTAGAAGCTAAGTTCTAGTTTACTGCTGATGTCATGAGTCAAGCTTGCATTAGTGAAGTGGATTGGCAAGCTTTCTCTTTCTTCCACATAATAAACAGCCACAGCACACCACAGACAAACCGACACCTGAGCACTGAGAGAAGGCGCTGAGAGACGTTGTGTGGTGGTAATCGCTCTGCAGCTCTCCCTGTAGAGTGGCGGCCGGGGCCGGTGTGGTGACACAAGACACCCCTGCTTTGCATTCTTCACACAGAGGCCAGAGACCTTCCTTCCATCCTCGTCCATGGGAGCACAAATGAATGGAAACTGTTCTGCAGCGAAAACCCACTCAGCTAGAAATGCTGGCAGCCAGGGTCCCCGCTTGGAAACTCAGCAGGAGCGAAAGCAAACGCAGCCCTCATTTAAGGACCAGGGCTTGATCTGCATGAATGTGTGCATTGTCGGGATCTAATTGTGCATCCACAGTTTCTGGTAGACTGCACAGATCTACTGTAAAGCCCCAAAGCAGAGGCACACCTGCTCTAGTTATTGAGACTGGAAGATGCCAGGCTTCAAATACGCATCCCTCGTAAGGAAAAAGAACCAGGCTCAGACAAAGGGGAACGCCAACATCGTGTAAATGGATAGTTTATTGATTATTCTCTTTCCTTGGGAACCATTTTCTCTTTGCTAGGCATGGGGATTAGCCCAAAGTCAGCTGTGGCATGTATGTTAACACCCAAACTCAGCCGCTCAGTGCTGAAGTAATCACCAAGGCTTCCCACTGAAGTGCTTTCTAACCCGGATGATAATCACCCCAGTACAAATTAGGGGTGCTTGGGACTGAACCGTTCGCTCTTCTACTGGCCTCCCGACAGTGTGTGCTTTTCATTAATGTTGGTCCCTTGGTGAAATGCCTGACGGCTCACTTTAAATACACTTTTCTGTAAGTCAACTAACAAAACTAATTAGGAACTGTGAAAGGGCATATTGATAGAGTGAAATATATAAACCAGCTCTGACAATTCTCTTGGAAGACTCCATACATCATGGGCCTCTGTGCTGGATTTGGGGCTCTTTTTGGCTAGAGTATAAATAAACTAAAGTAAAATCTCACATTTTAAAATGACTTTAAAGAACCACACGCTTCCTGAAAGAACCATTTCCAAATTATATATAAACATGTTTAATCAGTCTTTACTGCTCTGAGCTGCCGAGGGATTTCACAGGGGCATGACTGGGTGACCTGGTGGCTGGTGGCAGAGACCCTAGCACAGGCAGCAGGAGGTTATGGTTGGATCTGTCTTGCTGGGTCCACACGTCAGTTTACTCACAGCTAATCTGACTGGCTCTCCCCCATGGACTTTCCTCTATTCCCAGACGAGCCTCTCACTTTCCAGCTCCCCTCCAACCAACACTGATGGTTCAAGCGGGACAGAGTCAAACCAAATTAACGACAGTGGCCATGGCAGGCCAAGTCTGCATGACGACAATTACCGTTCATGGTAGCGTTGCTAAAACCACAGCCAAAGCACCTGGACGTGGTCCTGGGCGTGGCTTTGGTCTGCCCGTGCACGGATTCTGTCTGCATCTCATCTGCACAGTCACAGACTCAGCTACAGGGAGCGCAGGTCTTTCTCCCACCACTCATCATTTGGTCTTGCTGTGCTCTGAACAGAGAGGACGGCAGCAAGGGCAACAGGGACAGTGGTGGCAGCTGTGACCACTTCACTTCTCTTAGGAAACAGCCAGAAGCACACCATCGCCATCACTGCCCCGGCTCCGCAGCCACTACTGCTGGCCCCGTACCACAGAAGCCCCAACTAAGCATTCAGTGTGCTAGTATTCTAAAGCATCTACAACCCCTGGTCTCGGAGAGAGATTCTCCAACGGTAGGCGGCAAGGATCGGCCAGGCTGACTGATAACTGCGATAATGCAACATGAAGGGCCGTGCCTGTATTTCACTTGGTACCAGCCAACAGTTGCAGACTGTCAAAACTCATTTATTAATGGTTGATTATGCACTCGTAGAAAGGTGAGTGCCTGGATCAATTATCCAAGAAAATATCGAGCTGTTCTACCCGGTAATTTATGCACCAAGCAAGGACGGCCGATTGATCTCAGTCTCTGTCTCTCTGTCTGAAAATGGTTGTCAACTCCCAGTAGATATCTCTGAAAATCGTTCATAACTTTGGCTGGGTTTGAAGTGTCTGGTTGTGACTGACATGGATGACGAAGGTAGTTGGGAGAACAAGGAGTTTGGAGACCACCACAGTGGTTATGGAAGGTTTGGATCCTGAATTAAAACAGAGAAAAAAGATTCCTGTCTAAGTGCCAAGTAAATGGGTCTCTGTCTCACAGACATGCGGGGGCCATTACATATAATTTACTTTTACTGAGTAAAGGCTTATGAGGACCAAAGGCTTGGTCTTCAGCTGATGGCAATATTGGGGGAGACCACATCAGGGGAGAGCTAACCTCATTAATGAGGTAATGAAGTAACTGCTAAGTTCATAGTTATGGGTTATTAGGAGGTGGGGTCTGGTAGGAGGAAGTGGGTTATCTAGAGTTTGTTTTTGAAGGGTGTACCTTCTCCCCTGGCACATTCTTTCTCTTCCTCCCCTCCCCCTTCCTTCCATCCTCCCTCCCCCTTCCTCTCTCCCTCTCTCCATCCATCTCTTCCCATTCTTTTCCTTCCTCTTTGCCTATCTTTCTCTCTCCCTCCCCTCCTCTCCCCTTCTTTTCTCCCACAAGTTGAACAGTTTGGCTATATAGCACATGATACATTTTCCACCATGATGTTTGGCCATTGTGGCCAGAAACCTGTAAAGCCATCTGCCAAGACAAATCTCTCTTCTTTAAGTTGCTCTTACCAAGTGTTTCGTCACAGCAATGAAAAACAGACTAATGATTGAGTTACAAAGGCAGATGGCAGGTCCTTCCTCTGGCTTCGCCTTCCTGCCCTCACAGAGCTTGTCTTCCATGTAGAGCCACACTGTCACTAACCCCACAAAGACCAGCAACTGAGCTTTAGCACCTTCTGGGTAGGAGGGTCTGCATGCCTTAGAACTGTTTATGTTCGTCATCCTGTGTTTCAGACCTTCTCATGTTCTGCATCAAAATCTACATCAAATAGATACACATTCCTATAGAACATAGAGTATATTTGATTTCCTTTCTTTGTACTCACACCCAGGGCCTATCATGATGCCTGGCATACAGTACATTCACACAAATGCTTGATAAAAGAATCAATGAATTAATAAATAGCTATAAAATGCTTCTGAGGTCCACTCTAGTCTCCAATGCATGTATATTTTAGGGACCATCTGAGTAATAACAGTTAGGCCTTTGGCTGACAACATTCATTCCTTTCCTCATGAGAAGACATCAAGATCAGCATTCAGCAGAAAGGAGCAGGGATCAAAATTTAGTCCACGTCGAACACTTTCCAAAGTAGATTGTGCTACTTCCAACTTGATGATTTTTCTTTTATTATTCTGAGCTGATGTGTGCTCCAATACAACACTTCCAGATTCATAGTCCAGAAAAATGAATTTCATCACATCTCTCCCTGCTCCTAATCCTCCAATGACATATGATTGCCTAAAAGCTAGTGACCATTTCTCCTGGCTGGTGTCCCAGAGACCCCTGCCTGGTAGAAACAATTGTGCCTCTCCACCTAGGCCTCTGGTCTCTCTCTCACCAATTCATCTTCCAGCCTAGTCAGTCTGCCGCTGATGGAGAGCTGGAGTCATCAGGAGCCATTTGAGTGAGGCCGAACAACCCTCCTCCTCCTTCTGTTACGGTGGACTGAGACAGAGGCCTGTCACATCTCCATCGACTTGCTCAATTCCTGCCTCTCTCCCAAGACTTCCGTCCAAGTTCAGAGGCTTGCTTTCCTGTCAGAAACTTCTAGAGCTCTTTCTCTCCATGCCATGCCTGTGGCACATGGATCATAAACCATTTTCTATTAAGATCCTGATCCCTCAGTCCCCTGAGGCACATGATTGCCAGATCCATCATGTAAGTCACCTGTTGCCTAACCTAACCAGCCTCATCTTCTGCTTATCCCCAGTAGGGATGGTCAAAATGTAAGTGACAGAAATCTTCCTTCCCATCTTCACAGATAAGGAGAAGAGAGGGTCAGGTCTGGGATGCTTGGGCCATGGGAAAGACTATTAAATAGGGGGCTCTTAAAAGTTGACGTCCCTGCTGCTGTGGTACCTGCTGGGGCAGACACGAGCAAAGACTGGGCATAGTGTCTTGACGCTCTCTTATTATCTAAGTTGAATGCTGTTTGGTCCTGAGTAGACAGTGAAGAATCCCATAGCCCTGTCAAGTAGGGGGGTCAAATCTTAGATATCTTGTTGAAGGGGAAACAGAGTGAACTTTTTTCATGTTCTCATGGTGCTAACACTGTTAGGCAGGGGCTGCTTGCCAACGTGCTCTTGGCAACTGACTCATTCCTCTGTCTGGTTAGTAGGAAGTGTAGGTAAAATATGAGCCATCATTCATCCTTAATGAATCTGCGGGTGACAGCCTGTCACTGCATGGGAGGCGAGCGCATCGAGGTACAGTCCCGTGGCTACAGCAGCCATCCCTCATGGATCCTGTCACAGAGCCGTAGGAAGTGGAAGGTGCAGTCTTTCATCACCGAGCAGGTGGCCACCAGGGATGTTTAAAGGAGTAGAAACCATAGACCGTGGCAGTCCTGGCCAACCACACGCTCCTCCTTGCAGTTCTGGTCCTCACAGAACACTTGAATTATTCATGGCACATGGTACCATCACCGCACACAGGCAAGAGGGGCCGCAGCCCGGCACAAACAAACTGAGGGCCTTTGGTGGTGGACGGCAGCTCTCGGGCTTCGAGAAAGCCGGTGCGCGGTGCAGCCGAGGGCCCTGTGGACTCAGCTGCGATCTTACCTCACTGTCCCCTGCAGTGACCTCACCCGGCCACAATGCCGCTATTCATGTAGACAGGCTGGGGCAGTGCACACAAAAGCTTCATTTAGCCACATAAACACGAATATTTAGCCTGTTTGATTAAAAATGAAACATAGATACTTGGCTTTTTGCGATTTGATGAGCTTGAGGAAGATTTTTTTTCCCCTGAGTTTAAGTTCAAAGACTAACCTTGAACAGAATAACAAAAAATGTATTTTCCAACTTTTGTTTAAGTGAGAATCTGCATTTCCTGGTAGGCTAGCCTTCTCTTATCTTTTGTTTTATTAAGTACTTAGCTTCCACAGATGGACTTACTTTTAAAGTCAACCATAGAAAATTTATATATTAAATTTTTTCTTCAAATACTGATAATTTTTTTAAAAAAGAAAATTTATGGGAGTCTTTCATTTCAATGGAAATGGGTCACTAGGATAGTATACTCTGTTGAGCTAAGACTTTTTTTAATAATTTTTAAATTTAGAAAGATGATCCCCTACAAATGGAAATAGGCCAAGGGAGATTTTAATAAAGAGAAAAGAGGTAGATTCTACTTACAAATCTCTGTCAATAAAAATATCCCTGGATAAGCACCGTAGGCATTTAATGCCTCACTTATTTAACCAAGCAGTTCATTGCAGTGTGAATCTGCATGTCCACAAGTACACAGAAACACGCAAAATTAATTTTTAAAGACACTATTTGGTTACTTTTGAAGTTGTAATGGCTACCATTAAAAGAGGAATCAGAAAGAGGGTTCAACAAACTTCCTGAAGGGAACCTTCAGGGTGGCTCGCTTTCGCTTCTTAAAATATCTGTGTCTTATTCCTAAGAAGCGCCAGGAAAACAACACAGGGAAGAAAATAATGACCAGGCATGATTCTCACATTTAATAACAGCTTTCTCATGTTTGGTGTTCTTACCGTGTGTGTGTGTGTGTGTGTGTGTGTGTGTGTGTGTGTGTGTGTGTGTGTAAAAGAGAAAGATGTTTTCAAACCATATAGATATATATAGCACTAGTTAAAGTGCTATGCTATGGTCATATTGTTTCGGGAACACTCTTTCCATACTCCCAGGTGCTTAACAATTTCCACTCCCCACATCATCTCCACAGTGCTCAGTGACTTGAATATAACCAATCCCTTTCCTGCATCTGTGACTATTTTGTAATGGTGGATTCTTTGGGGTGGAACTGGAGGTTACAGATGTCCTCAAGGCTTGTGCCCTGAAGGTGCCTGGTACCTCTTGCCAAGCTGTCTTCCGGAGAGCAGGACCATGTGTAGAGGGTACAAGTGGCACCTTCTCAGTCGATTGACTCTGGCTCTAAGTGTGGTTAAGTATGGAAAGTATCCTTACCATACTTGGCAATCACTCCTCATCACTCCTGAGATCTTCTAAGGCTAGCGTACACTTGATAACCTCCGTCTAATCAGGAGGAAACACAAACTGAGGAACACCCTACAAAACACCTGACCAACGTGATTTCAAAAGCCAAGACAATAAAGAAAAAGGAAAGATTGAAAACTAGTTGTAGGTTGGATGACCAGTGCCTCCTAGGATATTTCTTCCCTTCAGACGTGTTTATTTTTCCAAGGTATTGACTCTAGTAGTAAAAAGATGTCCTTAAAAAAGGACAAAGAGCAAAGACAAGGTCAGTTTTTTTTTTTCTATCAGCACCCTGCCAGGTACAGAATTACTTAGTTTTCTAATCATACCGGAGGATATCCATGTATTGTTTGAGAAGGCAGACATCATCTTGAAAGAGGACCTTGTAGAAGACCCCGTCTTAAAAAGCTTTATAGCTTTCAACATTTTTTAAATGAACCATACTATAACTGAGGTCGCTATTCAATTGAAATTCAAATTAAATCCTATGGAAAGTGAAGATTTTGTTAATGCAGATGAGATCGATACTCACTTCACAAGTCCAGATCTGTATGTGGCTATTTTCCTTAAAACTGGGTGTTCTTTTATCACAAAGAATTGGCTGACAAGTTGGCTTAGTAGGTAAGGCCTCTAGCTGTACAAGTGTGAGGACCTGCGTTCGTTCAAATGCCCAGGACTGAGGTAGAGTGGGTACAAGGGCACACGTCTGTAACCCCAATGTTCCTGTGTGAGAGGACAGTTGGAGAATGGAGAATCCCCAGGGCTCCAGTGCCAGCTAGTGTGATGTGTGCAATGGCAAACAGTGAAGACTCGGCACACAGGCTGTCCTCTAAATTTCTGCACATATCCTGCGGCATACACATGCCTTCATTCATGAACTCACATCACACACACACACACACACACACACACAGAGAGAGAGAGAGAGAGAGAGAGAGAGAGAGAGAGAGAGAGAGAGAGAGAGAGAGAGAGAGAGAGAGAGAGAGAATGTAGCCTCTCACATACCAAACAAGTGCAACCTCACTTCTGGATCCTCATCACTCCTGGAACCTTCTCAGGCTAGCGTACACTTGACAATGCCAGTCTAATCAGGAGGAAACACAAACTGAGGAACACCCTACAATTTAACTGACCAATGTGATTTCAAAAGTCAAGACGAAAAAGGAAAGAGCGAAAGCTAGTAGTAGGTTGGATGAGACTGAGAAAGACACTTATCAACTAACTGCAGTGTGGCTCTGGATGCTGGAACAACAAGCAGAGCTGTGTGTAGGCAAAGCAGGGAAACAGGTGGTCTACGGTTCAGTTCAAAGTGAGGTCAATACTGCTTTCCTAGTTTTGATAATTATATTAAGGATATGTAAGATTTTACTAGTATAGAAGCCTTGGTGAATCTGTGAATTTGCTGTGCTACTTTGTCAAAATTTATATAAGTGTAAAATTATTTAAAAATGAAAGTTAAAGAATTGCACCATTTTATAATTCAAAGAAAATAGGGGAGCTGGAGAGATGGCTCATGCTTAAGAGCACTGGCTGCTCTTCCAGAGGACCTGCATTTGATTCCCCACACACACGGCGGCTCCCAACAGCCTGTAACTAGCTCCAGGAGATCTGGAGTCCTCTTCTGTCCTCTGTGGGTATCCTCATGTATGTGACACACACACTTACACATAAATACATACAAACTAACCTTTAAGAAAAAAAAAATGCCAAGCAGCAGTGGTGCATGGTTTTAATCCCCAGCACTCAAGAAGCAGAGGCAGGCAGATCTCTGAGTTTGAAGCTAGCCTGGTCTGCAGAATGAGATCTAGGACAGCCAGAGACTTCATAAAGAAACCCCGTCTCAAAAAAATAAAAATAAATAATAAAAAAGGAAAGAATGAAAATGCAAGTATACCTATAACACACACACACACACACACACACACACACACACAAATTATACAACAACTGAGTACCTCAGACTTATCTGGAAAGCACACCTCCTAGATGTTGTGGACCACATGAATATACCCACAACAGAGCAGAAAACCACTGTAACGAAATGGCTGCTCAAGCCACTCTTGGCTAAAATCTGACAACGCTGTATAGCCAAAGTCCTCAGAGTCTCCACAAACTCAGCGTGCAAATCCCAGACATGCTGGTTCCTCTCTGAGTGAACTGACAGCAGAGGCAGCCCCTTCAGGCAAAGCCAAGATTGTCCTTAAAGCAGGGAGTGACTGTCAGCTTAAATAAGAGACACCCAGAGAGCTAGGCATGCCTCCATGTCACCCCGTCCCCACCGGCCCGGGCTTCCCAGTGCATGGCCAAACAAACCGTTTCCTTTCTTGGACAGAAAGAAAAAGATGTTTTGTTGTTTGTTTGGAAGAAGTTTAGAGACCTACATGGAGTCTCCACACTCCTGAATGTGTCACTTAATTTTGATGAGGTGATCAAATATATCCTTCCCAGGACAAAACATTTTTTAAAATCTGTACTCAGTCAATTGAGATTTGTAGCTTCCCTGGGACTAATGGGGCCTGGGTTTTTCTCAGTATGAAGTTGATGGAAACCTGAAATTTCATTACCTGATACATTCATTCATACATAACATCATTAAAGTTAGATTTCACATTTCACCTCATGACACTCAATTACATATTTAAATGGAAATGTTAATGTATATTTAATTTGACAATTATTACATGATAATTAGCTTTAAAATGTATCATAGAAACTACACTTTCTTGGATTTAGTTACCACATTGTAGAAACATAAAAATAAGACTTGATGCATGTGCTTTAATCATCTTTTACTAACTAAAATGTAACAAATATAGAAACTATAAGGATTTTTAACTGGAAGACGGGTCATGTATTTTATACTGGACCTCAAGCTCTGTTTCTTACATATCAAGTGTCTATGATAAAGATTAGACATGATTAACCATTATGATTTGGTAGAAGTTGACCCCCACAGCTTCATCGGTCTGAACACTTGGTTCCTAGTTGGTGATGACCCTCTGGGAGGTTATGGAACTTTTAGGAAGTGAGACCTACCTGAGGGAAGCTTCTGAGCGGTGGGTTATGACATCTACGCCATGGTCACGCTTCCTGTGCTGTGGCTGTTTCCTGCTTCATGTGGATGTGAGCAGGCATCTGTCTCACTTCCTGCTGCTCTGGAGCTAGCCCCACTACGCTGTGACCCCCCACTTGATGCAGGGTAACCCCTCAAACTGTCAGCGTAAACATACCTCCCCTCTCTTAACTTGCTTCTGATCAGGTCAGAGTAACAGAGCATTAACTAAAACACATGATCATTCTCCTTTTGAAAATGAGATCTACAACTTTCCTTTATGGAAATATATAACACCAAATAAAAAGTAACTCCAGACCATAAACATAGCATTCATTAGAAAGCTCAAAAATCAAAATTTAACAATATATTGTTAAAATATGCATAGTGTAGTTTTGGTCATGATGTTTCATCACAGCAACGGTAACCTGAACTGACAGGTACGTATGTGATAAAACCATGTTTTAAAACACGGTGAGCACAGATTTCAGGATATGAGTGACCTTGATGCAGGAGAATGTAGAAGTATACTTCTAGTTAGCAATGACTGCTGACTTGCTATATAACATACAAGTACCTACATATATTCTCATATCAAAAATGCTAAAAGACAATAGGAAAATATGTTTAACTGTTACTATGCCAACAGTTATTAGGAAACACTGTGCTCCTCCACCTTATTCAGAGTTTTCCATTCTCAAGTGAGGTTCTGTTACACATGGTCAAGCAGAATATGAAAATATTAAACTGGAAAGTCAAGACAAAAGCAACTCTTCAGTTTCTAGTTGCCCTTCTAAGTAGCTTGGTAGGATCTCATGCAGTTTTGTTCTATCTACCCTGGATGTAAATCATTCCTTTGTTTGGCGCATCTGCTCTCTATCTATTTTATTATTAATCATTTTATAATCATCTTGGTTACAAGAGCAATTGTCTGGGTGTATTACTTTTGATCAGGTAACCTTTATTTTATTTAATCATGGTCCCAAAGTGCAGAAGGAGTGATTCTAGTGATTCAAATATGTTTAAAAAATCTATAAAATCCTTCATTTAAATTTAAATGAAAAAAAAAAAAAGCCAGGCATGGTGGCACATGCTTTTAATCTTAGCACAGGGAGGAGAGGTGGGTGGATCTCTGCATTTAGAGACCAGCCTGCTCTATAGATTGAGCTCCAGGACAGTCAGGGCTACAAAGAGAAACCCCACCTTGAAAAACAAGCAAAGAAACAGAAAGCAAAAAATAAAGAAAGAATGAAAGAAAGGAAGGAAGGAAGGAAGAGAGAAAGAGAAAGGGAAAGGAAGGAATTAAATGAAAGATAAAACTGAAGAATAAAAAAAAATGTATGTTGATGTTGCTATTATCCAAAATAAAAATGAATCTTTTGTCCTTGAAACTGTGAAAAGAAAAACAAGTCTACACTATTATGGCCACAATGTGTGAAAAACCCTCAGTTAAGATGAGAGATGCATTAACTTATGGGTTCAATACCATCTGTGGTTAGGCAACCACAGGTCTTGGGCTATAATCCTCCATGAATAAGAAATGACTATTGTATATTATACCATTTACATAGACAGATTTGTTAATACAGTTATATGTTCAGTTTAATATTATATCTAGAAAAGATATAGTATACTTTTTATATTGTGCACATTATTTAAAAAAAAAACCCTATTAGTTGCCAAGAATGATGTCAAATTTCAGCTTTAGGCCAACTTCTAGGCCAATTGGATTCTACTTCTGAGACATATAAAGCTATTTGTCTTGTGTAAAAATCTGTCATTAAATACTTCCCCTCATACTGATATATTAGGTACCCTGGAAACCCAATAAACACAAAATAACCCTTCAGATCATCTTGAAAATTCCTCAAGATGGTCTTGAAAAATCTGCTGACTCCACCATTATGGACATTGTTGTAGCAAGGCCTGAGTATGAATGACATCTGCTAGCACTCAGAACAATAAAGCCTGACTTAGTGGCAGCATCCACAGTCTTCTGCTTTAATAGTGGTGCGTGGAAGCTGGGCACAGTTGGCCAATATGCTGCTGCCTCATAACTCAGTGTCCAAAAATCTCTGATTCAAGAATAATTTCATCCAGGTTGGTCGTATTCAGCCCACTCACTTCTTTTAACTGTTGTTAAAGCAGGTGAGTGCTCCAACAGCTGGGAGCCACTCAATGGGGCTTGCAGCTGAGGAGGCAAGCGTGACTCAGACCAGGGGAGCGCCTTGTAAATCAGCCACTGAGACATCCGTCAGGGCGGTGTGCCCTTCTCCACTGCCGCCGTCATGAAGTCATGGGCCTGCCATGGGGCTAACATATTATTAAAATAAATCATTGGCCTGAAGACTTGCATTTAAATACCAATTAACTCATAAGTAAGTGGGAAGGAGCTGACTTGTCTCACCCAGAACGCTGTTTGGAAAAGTTGCTGAAATTACAACCCCATGTTGAGCTCTGCTTTCATAGGTGCTGAGATACCCACAGAACAAGGGTCAGGCATGTGCCCCCAGAAGGCCAGGATTCTGCTTACAAAGCTTCCCCTGCTTCCACAAAACAAAGATAGAGTAGGCACAAGGTCATGTCAGCAGGATCGATGGCATGAGATGCTCACTAATTGTTAAATAAAATTATCAAATACACAAATTCCATTCACCTACTCTTGGTTACTTTCTCTGTCCCTGCACAATGCATTGGCAATTCATTGGAATGAAAAAAGCTGTGAGACCCTCCTTCTTCTCAGTCACTAAGTCCCTTCCCAGGTAGAAACTCCTGGAGACACAGAATTTACTGTCCCATGGCCAACATCTACAAACAATTCTACATTTGTAGTCATATGCTGTGGCCCTTGCTCACAAGTATGTAAGAGTAACTTTCGGGACTGGTTGAATAGAAGAGTCTTGGCTCAGCATTGCGATTCAAAGTCAAGATCTAGCCCTGTTTGTCTCATGTGCGCTGACTTCTCACTTCCGAAGGATGAAGGTGCTTCAACAAATCCTGTCTGGAGGTGTTGACTGGTTCCCTTCAGCACTCTGGCATTCTCTTGTCGGCCTCTCTCTTGTCAGAGACACATTCTCTGTACTTGCAGCAGAGTGCTCCCAATCAGAATGTAACCCCCCTTGGTAAGAAAGAAGGTTTTCTACAGAGGGACACTTGTGCCCTCCTTTGGCCACCAGCATTGAGACAGGGCTTCCCCAAGAGATCAGAATTCTCCAGGAATCTCACCCTGGAGGAAGGAAAAGGCTGAAGTCTAGTGTCAGTCGACAAGAGACGCTGGTCTCCTGGTAAGAGATTCGCCCTCATTTCTGACAACTTGTTGAAGGAACTGGAAGCTGGACATTGATGGTTCAGGGGTGGGCAGGACCACACCTTGACCAGGACAGCTTAGTGATCCAAACCTATAGTCTTCTACTTCAACCTAAACCTCATGTTACAACCCCCAAGATGGACCTCTTTCTTATGGCACAAGAGTTAGAAAGGATTTCAAATATCTCTTGCATGTGTATCTGTTTGTATCATTCATATTAAAACCCGAGCTGCGTACTCTGTATGTCAAATGACTTACTTATTGCATTTGCCTTTTGTAGATTTAGACTTGTGCAGCCAACCACAAAGGCAACCCTGATTTTGCTTGTGAGAAAAAGAAAGAAAACACTAACCTCCTTCCTTGTCCCTGTTCCTAGTGGCCTACAGATATGTTATTAAAACTAATATCCTATTAAGTCATTATTTTTTTATCCTGCTTATCCAAAGCCATCAAGTAATGAACCAAAATCTGAAGTCAGACACATAGCCATGGGCCCAAGAGGAGTCTCTGTATTGACCTGGCATATTTTTCTAGCTCTCTCCTCAGGGAACAAAGGCACCAGCGGGAGTTATGACTCCAGAGAAGACTCATGGAAGACCCTCAAGATGACTTCAGCGCACTCCTGTATCCACCTGGGAGAGCTGTTCTCATGGGGGAAGGGACGTTATTAACAGACCAAAGGTCGGCGGACACTGGTAAGCAAAGGTTGCTCTTCAGCATCTAGAATCTGCTGGAGGCTTTGATCTTTGTGTTTTTTCCAAGTATCCCAGGCTATGCAGAATGGGCCACAGGTACCCAGTCAGCTTGGCAAGCTTAAGACATCCAAAAGGCTAACTTGGCATTTCTCCTAGAAGAAGAGCCCAGGATAACCTACTGGGATTGGTATTCCTTGCCTGCCTGAGTATCAGGAATCAAATGGTATTCAGGGATATAGAAATCTTTCTGTTCAGTCCTAGGAGAAGGAAGGTGAATTCCTTCCCTCATAGAGGTTATGGAGGTACCAGAAAACCCCGGGGCCATTGCTTCCTCGTTCTCTTATCGTGAGTTAGGCTTCACTCCCTTTGAATACAGTCTGCAAGCGGCTGTTTTGTTTCTCAGCCACTTTGCATGTCTAAAGTACTTCCTTATTATAAATTCTTTTTGGTTTTAGCTATAATGAGGAGGGGTTGATTTATTAACTATTAGGTGTTGAGAGAGAGAGAGAGAGAGAGAGAGACAGAGAGAGAGAGAGAGAGAGAAGTGAGTGAATGATGCTGCTAAGATGTAACATGGAGAATATGTTGAGTCACATAGCAAATGGTGTGTGTGTGTGTGTGTGTGTGTGTGTGTGTGTGTGTGCCCCCATATGTATGTGTTCAGATGTAAGAACTTGTGTCTCTTTCTCCTTTCCAATCACCTTCTTATTCATATAAGAATATACACAGGGCGCCCTCTTATGATTTGCTTTCTGCAAAGCCATGGATTACAGAGCTTCAGACAAGAAAGTCTTATTTTTAACATGAAAAATGGCAGTGAAGGCCAGAGTTTAGAAAACGAGGCATAAGGTCATATTTGAAGTTTTTGAGAAAACAAAGAACATGATTTGTTTTGATCTGAAAACTGTTTTCTTCACCAGAACCAAAAGCTTCCTGCTCAGCCTTCCTGCCCTGGTATCCTAAGAAATGTCTATGAAGCAATAAAGTTTTCTCAGGGGGGTTTCATTACTGAAAGGACTCATTAGGAAAGACATTAAAATACAAATTACCTCATAAACTATTTAGCTCTGCACCAGTGGGAGCATGCTTATTAGGGCCCGAGCTTCGTACAAATAGAACTAATCAATTAAGCTTCATTAGAAACCAAAGGTTTCTCAAACAGAATGTGTAAGTCAGAGGGCAGCTGCCGAAGAACTTGATTGGAAAGAGCCTCTTTCCAAATTCCCACTATTCCATAGATCATTACCTTCTCCAAAGTTGAAAACATGCAAGGTTAGGGCAGACATCCTGGGGTCAGGGATGTAGAGACCTAAGGACAGGCAATGGGTCAAATTCTCTCTCTCTCTCTCTCTCTCTCTCTCTCTCTCTCTCTCTCTCTCTCTCCCTCTCTCTCAACACCTGATTACTAGGTGTTTGCCAAAACCTGGCTGAGATGTCTGACTGTGACATAATAACACCACTTCTTTTGTAGAGTGCAGTGATGAAACAGGAAAATACTTGAGCAGAACCCTGAAGGAGATGAGGAGATGCCCATTCTCAGAGTCTTCCACTTCTTTTGTAGAGTGCAGTGATGAAACAGGAAAATACTTGAGCATAACCCTGAAGGAGATGAGGAGATGCCCATTCTCAGAGTCTTCCAAATGCACCCAGTGCAACTGTGTTCATGCATGTCTAAGAAAAAGTGCTTCGAAAGCTTGTGCTTGAAACCTCTCTCCTCTGCCTTCCAGATCTAGAAATGAACCATTCTGTAAGCTTTGCATAGATCAAGGAAGAACTATTCATTGCAAAGACCAACACGGCAAAGCTGAGCTTTACAGATTCCCACAAAACTCCCTCTGGAATTCAGGACTTGATTTTACAAAGAGAAATCAGGGGTCAGAGGTTGCTAGCTAGGGGTGTGTGTGTGTGTGTGTGTGTGTGTGTGTGTGTGTGTGTGTACATGCCTATATGATTATATGCATGTGCCAATGTGCATGTGCATACAAAGCCTTACATGCTCATGCACTAGTCTTCCTCTGTCACTCTCCATCTTTTTGAGACAGGCTCTCTCACTAAGCTATAACTCACATATTTTGCTGGACTAGCTGAACAGCAAGCCTAAGGGATTCTCCTGTCTTTGGCTGCCCAGCACCGAGGTAGCAAGCACAAACCACCACGGACAAGCTTCTTAGGTAGATGAGGATACAAACTCAGCTGTTCCTGCTTGCATAACAAGCTCCCTCCCCAACCCCTGGCTGGCTAGGTGTTTTAGATTTAAAGATCTGCTTTTGGAAATTCCTCCAAGCTTCGTGTTCTTCTCTGCCTCCTGCTCAAATACATGTTCTGAACTCCTAATTTTCAATATCCCAGAGTGAGATTGTGTTTGGAGATAGGTCTTTTAAGGATAAAATGAGGTCACAAGGAGGAGGAAGAGAAGGAAGGAGAGAAGGATGAGAAGAAGGAGGAGGAGGAAGAAGAGGAAGCTACAGACACCACACAGAGGGAAGACTTTGTGAAGACGTAGGGGGAAGATGGTTCTCTACAACCCAAGGAGAAAGGCCTGCAATAGAGCCTTCTCCCTCTAGTTCTTCATAGGAACTGGCCCCTGTTTATGCTTAGACCTTGAACTTCCAGCCTGCAGAACCGTTCTGCTCTTTACGCCATACAGCTGTGGTGTTTTCTTATAGCAATCTTCACCAGCCAACACAGGAACAGCTAGCTTCCTTTGTTTTTCTGTCATCCATCTCTCTAGGTTCTATTGGCCACCCCTGATCTGACCTTTCCTCCTCCCTGGACATTGCCCTCAACTCCATTCCCACACAGTAAGAGCCCCAGCAGAAAAAGCAACAGTATGTGATAGTGGCTGGAAAATTCCCAAGCGCATCACAATATGGATATGGAAGTTGGTGGGAAATGACTTATGTTTCCAGGGATTAGAAATACGTCTTCTAGTTGTACAACAATGTTAGCTAGACCACACTGGCATTGCTAAAGTTGAGGAAAAGGTGAAGTATTACTCTTGTGTGAGCATGAAGTCAGCATAGAGAATTGTCCCAATGAGCTCAGCCCTCACAGCAGCAGACTTGATCATTCCGTAGACCATTGCCATCATTCATCTCTCTGGTTTCCACACTGAAAAGAACCAATCAATTGTTCTGACGTTAAAAAGTGACAATCCGTCAATTGAATGTGAGAACAGCTCATGGTAGCTATTTTTAAGGTCTATGAAACTGTCAGTTTTTTAAAACAGCAGGAGATATGTGCTCTTGTTAGGATGGAATCCCAGGAACATTGATTTCTACTGTTCTATGATCATTCCACCTACAGTTTGTAAATCAAGGAATGGTGCAGAATTGCCATAATGGGGCTTACAGTGATAAAAGAAGAGAAAATTCAAGACATGCTTACTCTCAGAAGAACAGAGATGTCTTAGTATCTCTGGCTGGGGTGAAGCCCAGTAGAGAAGTGTGCTTGACTTGCAAGTCTAAGATCTGGGTTCAATTCCCAGCACCCCAAACACAAAACAAGGAAAAAATACATCTTATCTGACAAATAAATAGTACATCTTATGCCTGTGCCAGCAGCTGTGTGTGCCTAGGGTGGTTGCAGAGACCAAATTCTCCTCAAACAGAAACCCTTTTCCTTTCCTCTCCCTGAAGTCCAGGTGGAAGCCACCATGACAAATACAAGCACTGTCCTTGGGGATGGTGTGTGGGGACTGTGGTCCCTCCCACACCTCTCCATTCTTCTGTCAACATGGAAGGAGCTCTCAGCTGCACTGTGGAATAAAAGGGCTTGTGTGGCAGTCCTGGGAAAGTCACTATCTCTGACAGGTCCTCTGAGGAGAAGCCGTTTTGGAGTTCTGAATGACTTTGCAACACACAGTGGGAACACCACCCACGTATGTGAGAACCGGGAACCACATTAACCAGAGCTGTTTGTA
The DNA here is from genome assembly GCF_004664715.2 of Peromyscus leucopus. Classification (NCBI taxonomy): domain Eukaryota; kingdom Metazoa; phylum Chordata; class Mammalia; order Rodentia; family Cricetidae; genus Peromyscus; species Peromyscus leucopus. The sequence goes on along the minus strand of NC_051065.1, from coordinate 72,014,009 downwards.
GAGGAGCCACCAGGAAGATTGGAGGGAAGCTCTGAAAAATCCCTTGAAATGTGCTCAGTTCCTCAGCACGTTCCTGAGGAATGCAAGACCTTGCAATCAAATAGAAACCAGCTCAGTTGCCAAGCATGCAAAAATCCCAACACGGCCAGGGAAGACGTACATATGAGCTGAGAGGCTGAGCACAGGAGGAGACAGAGGGCCACATGGACCACTGAGTTTCTTTGACATGGTAAATTTGCAATCAGCTAGCATTTAGAAATTTAGGAAATGCGTGTCAAATAATAATGGAGAATTGACACTTCTTTTTTTCCCAAACACTCAGGCCATCTTCCTCACTGCCCTTTTGTTTTCCAAAAGGCCTCATACATTGAAGAATTCCCTACTGGACAAGATTAAGAAGGAAGCCTCAGCAATTCCTTTTAAAGGAGATGGACAACGGACGTCCGGAAAACTGTTTGGCCTCATCCTTCATTCAGGATTCCACAATTTCTAAAGACCTGCTGTACTCTGGACTCCCTGTACACTGCATGTACTGTTTACCAAGGAGATTACGCTCATTCTCTGGAGTTCCTCTTTCGTGGGATGACTTAGAGCAGTCCCTCAGAAGGACGTCTGACACTGGTGGTGTTTGAACAAGGGGCATCATAACCCCTGGGAGGTCACGTGGCTGCAGGGTACCCAAGATCTAAGTGCCAGACATGCCTAGCAGAACTGAAATACCAGGGGAAAGGGAAGTGGTCATGGACAGACCCTGCTAGTTAGGAGCCAGTCTGTAACATGCCAGGGGTGACTTTTAAGAGATCTGAATTCTATAACCAGAAAATCAACGTCACATGTTCGTGGCTGCTTACTAACATTTCCACTGCCACTGTCTAAGTTGTCTACCTTGTAATTCCAGAAATGTGAGCTAGCTCCCTGACTGGATGATAGGTAGGTAGATAAAACCTGCCCTTACAGTCTCTAGAGCTTCTAACTTACGTATCAGCCGGTGATTTGCATAATCCAAAACACTCCCCTCTTCCCAAATCCTTTCTTCAGCCACCCAATGCAAACAAGATCTGGCTCCGGTTCCCTGAACTAATCCACACTAACACCATTTAGAAGGGAGGCTGTCCCTTGGAAGTTGACAGAGCCAAATAAGCTCCCTGCTGCACAAAGAGAGGTTTTAGTAGAAAGATATTCATGAATATGCCAGTAGGAGAGGCTCAGCTTCTCTGGTGCTTGCTGGGCTCCCAAACTGCACCAACTGAGTAAAACGTCAAGGGTTTCTATTAAAGCAAAGTAAGGAATTTAGTTCCACCTCCCCGCTTCTGATTTGAAATAGATTTTCAAGACCCCATCACAAGCAACAGTTTCACCAAGAGTGTAAACTACTAGCCTGACGTCCCAGTTCTCCCTCTCCTTACCCACATCTTTACACTTGATATAACAAGCTCAAGTAAATAAGCCGTACCTTCGGAGAGGAGTGAATGCAAGTGTTTAGAGGTTGGGGTTGTATCTTATGCATTGGTGTAAAATCACAGCCTGTCATACAAAAACAACAAATGCTCCCTGAACACACACACACACACACACACACACACACACACACACACACAGTGTGCTTGCATACACTTTTTTATTTTCCCTGGTATTTGGGATTGAATTTAGGGTCTCCCACATGCTAGGTGAGTGTTCTACACAATGTATTTATGGTTGTGTTTCCAAGGACTAAGTGTAAATCGGCACTTTGAAAGTGCTCAATAAAGACCTCTTGGGTAAAGGATGGAAGAATGCGTGAACAAATTGCTCTGTAGAATGCTAGAGACATTTCCTCACAACAAATCTATGAAACAGATCTGTTGCAACAAAATGAATTACAGCATTACTGGTAACAATGTGACAAACTGTCTTTGCCTGAGGAGCTGACACTGCCCTTTAGCTTATCTTGCCCTACAAACTCACACTCTGTTTTATACAGAACTGGAATTTAGAGTGACTTGCTTTTATACAACTTGGGTCATTAAGCCATGGCTCTGTCCAGACTTGTTCTTCACGAAAATTCCCAGGAGACAGAGTTTGCTACAGCGATGGAGTGAGGTGAGCATGTTTTGGCTATGATCCTGTATTCTTAAATATCTCACACTGGTCTATAGAACAGCTGGACTCATTTGTCACTTGAAGCCAGCTTTGACACCCTGTTATCATAGTAGTTCCAAAGGGCTTGCTAGCGAAGTGCCTTCCTAACAGCATCCTAGAGACACAGCTACCTGAGCTCAAGGGACTGGAGACCAACATCTCCTTTGCTAGCAATTCATTGGAACCTATTTTCAGGGCATAAGAGGAGTTCTCATTTAAACCAAAAACCATCCTAAGTATTTTAGAAAGAAAACACCCTAGTTGAAATGGGGGTACTCATGCGTTGTTGAGTATACAGTCGTGTCTCAGTCTCAACGATAGACATATTCCAATATCTGTAGAATGTAAAGTAATTTGTGCAGCCACAGTAAATGTCTATCTTGAGCAATGGAATTTAACATCTATTGCTTGGTGAACTTTTAGCCTTCTGTGTAATTTTATTCTTTGTATTTATTTTAACAATATAATATTTAATGGCAAAGATATTTTTACATTATTACCATTAGGAACTAAGATAAGTTATCCCTAAATTCTGGTTAAGCATACAACAATGGCATGTTTGAAATCTGAAAACACCCTGCCTTAAGGTGTTTTCTAAAGCAAGTCTTCAACTATTTGAAAAGAACTGAGTCATCCTTATTTTCCACATTTTAACTCATCGGCAAATCCAAAACAACGGCTCTATAGATCCCATAGGTTCCTGTACCCATGTCTCCATGAGGACCATGGGGAATGACTCAGTGGAACTAGGGACTGAATTCCAGGACCAGTTTCATCACAACTTTGCTGAACGATGACAAGCAGGTCACGGTATCTCTTACAGCCCCAGCTTTCTGCTTTCTGAGACTACAGATTTCATACAAGCATGTTTTAAACATAAATTAAAACAGCAACTGAAAAGTATCCTGTGAAGCAGGGATGGAGGAAAAGAAAGAAGAAAGATGTAGAAACAAATTACTATGTGCTAAGTGTATTGTGTCATTTAACCCCCAAAATGACCCCATAAAGGGAAGTCCTGCTGTTGGCTATCCCCACATTCTAGATGCAAAATTTAAAAGGGGGTGGGGGGTGGGTAAAGCAGCTCAGTCGGCCAGGGCTGCCTCCTGCTTCTCAGAGAGAAAAAAGCCCCCACCCTGCTCCTGAGCTCAGCATAACCAATGGTTCTGATCCAAGGCTATCCTAATGGCCAGTGTGGAACTATCCCAGAGACCTTAAAATACAAGCTTGATTTACTGTTAAAGACATGGAGACTTGGTGTTTTCTGATTCAGCAATCGAGATTTCAAATCTTTAGAGGCTGGGGACTTAGGCAAGCAAACGACCCTGGGTTCGGTCCTAAATTTATTTTAACATTAAAATATTTAATGGCAAAGATATTTTTACATGCCTACCACTAGGAACTCAGATCAGTTATCCCTAAATTCTGGTTAAGCATACAACAATTGCACGTTTGAATTGTTGTATGCTTAATCAGCATATACTCCGAAAATTGAAAACTGCTCCAGGAAGGGGGAATCCAAATCTTAAGGAAAAAAAAAAAATTCAACTTCTATGGCCTAGTCCATCATAGCCATGGTTGTAACATGGTCCCCATCCCCACTTGCTATGCTGGGTGCAGGGAAATGATGCACACGCACACAGGTTTGAAGAGCCGCAGTAGACAGGAAAATACCCCAGTACTGCCACACTTCCTGGCCTCTGTTACAGAGGAGAGAGGCTGCAGCTCTGCATGGCTGATACAGTACTAAGCATCAGTACTAAGCTGGGTCCCTGTCACGGCTACTCTCCTGGTGCTGCTGCAATCCAATCCCCACGCTGTGCTTAGGTCATCAGAGCAGACATTCACCATGAAGGGGTCACATCTGAGGCCCATATTGGAAGCCCCCACATCATCGAACTGCCGTTTGCTGGCTGCCTGGCTTTGGGCATTGTCCTCTGTATATCGGTCCATATGCCTGTGCAAATGAGATGGCTGTGCCAGAGGATTAAATAGGATTAGATAGCACAATGCATGGAAATATGTGGTTCAAGTATTTTCCATGTAGTGTATCACTGCATCCTTACCACACGGAAGGCATCATTAACATTAATAGGACCCATCACTAACACCAGTGCATATTTGATATGCTTGCATACTAATAACTCATGTGCATCCATTAGATGACTAGATATTTGGTGCCAGGTATATGCCAGGTGTTCAGATCTTTCCCTTCAAGGAGCCAGACAGGCAAGGAGGCTAGAGCCAGGTTAGCAGAGGACTCACTCAGCTTTAGAATAATCGACCTCACCCAGGAGGCTTAAGTTACTCATACTTCCTGTTTAATGTTTTTGTTTGAGAGTAGATTCAGCAGCATTTAACCCTCCAGGAATGACGGTGACGTTTAGCCAATATAAATGCACCCAGTCACGTGGTAACAAGTGAAATGAGCATGGCCAGGGATTGGCTTGTGATACGTGGGATAGAAGCAAGAGCTCTTTAATCCTCCCCAGGTCATGGTGAATGATACAAACACGGAAGCTACCCACCGAGGAGAACGTTTAGAGGAAGGAAGGCTTGCTGACAGAAGCACAGAAGGTGTGGTAGAGCCACACTGAGGAAGGCAAGAGCTTTGCCCTAAATAGTCTGAGTTTAAGGAGATTAGAAAAAAAAAACACACACACACACACACAAAACACTGCTTCCAAGAAAAAGAGTGAGGTAAAACAAACAAAACGTCCAAGAGGGGGAGGAAAAAACACCTACCCAAAGCCTGTTTTAAAGTGTGCACTTGGTGCAGAGAACAGAAACCTAGAAGCAAGGCAGGGATGCGGGTTAATCAGAATCTGAAAGACACAAGGACAGGCTCGATTGCTCCTCCGTTATCCTCAGAATGCCAGTACCAAATCCAGTGAGATTTGGTAAGAAACATCGACTTCTCCACTAGGGAGGCTGAAGGAAGAAAATCACTTGAGTCCGAGAGTTCAAGACCAGCCTAGGCAGTACCACGAGACCCTGTACCAAAGAAGACAGGCGACAGGAAGGGCACACAAGAGGAGGGAGGAAAGAGAAAGAGAGATAGATGAGAGGAAAGAGACTGCGTCTTGCAGCTGGGAAACAGGACGGCAGGGTGCGTCTCTGTGGTAGAATGCTTGCCTAACAGAGCAAGGTCCTGAGTTCAATTCCCAGAACAGAGAGGAGGGAGGGAGGAGGGAGGGAGGAGCATGCAAATATACAGGTTTAGCTAAGAAGAAAGTCACATAGACAAATACAGAAAATGATGTCCAACATCAGCCAGGATACAGAAAATGCAAACAAAATCTGATGACTTTGCTTCAAAAATAATAATGCTTAATATTCCTTAAAGGCTGTAAGACAGGCGTGGGGTGTGTTCCCATGTATTACAGGAAGGAATAAAACTTGGTATAAATTTTAAGAACCTTGACGAGCACATATAATATTTAAACTTTATATTCCTTTTGATCTATTAATTGCAATCCTGGGACTCTCTCCTAAGGAAATAATCCAAGGGGTAATTAAATAGTTTCAGGGTAGCTGTTTGTTTTACTTTTTTGATCAAAGAACTATTTCTGGTGAAAAATCCAAATATCATGAGATGAAAATAACAGAATAGTTCATTTTTATGTGATATCCACGGTATAAATTATACAAGTATTAAAGTGTTTCTGAAAGACACTTAATGATAGGAGAAAACACTCATAATATAAAAACCTTAAACACAGACTATTAGCTATGCAATGTGATGCCAATTTTACACAAGAGGAAAAAGACAAAGGAAAAATTTAATTTTAACATATCTCCAAAAGTTTGCTACCATATATTAAATATAACTCAAGCTATGCTGCAATCTATGAATTCATGTGGGTTTTTTTCTCTTGAATTCTGTCTTAAGGAGATTTCACTATTAAAGTGTCAATGCCCTTGACATCAGGCTACCTCACTTTCAGATGGTGTCTCATTATGGGCCTCTCTGGAAAGTGTTGCTCTTGGCTGTGGTTGGCAGAACTCAGGTAGATACTTGGTGAGTTGTGGGAAAGACATACCAAGCATCTCCCTGAAAGAGGCTTCCCTGGGTCCTGAAAGTTTACCAGTCACGGACTGATTATTAAAGTTAAAAACCTGTCTTCTGCCTAAAACTTAGAAAACAAAATAAAGAAGCAAATGGATAGCCACCATCTTGGATGATAGCTTCGGTCACACTAATACCTTGAAGTTAATCAGGCTTTCCCCCTCCATTTTATTAAACAGTGTTTACTAGGAACCCAGTGTATGCAGGAAGTTATCAAATTAGGGAGATGGAACCAAGTCAAATTGGCCTTTGCTCTCAAGGAGGGTATAGGGCAGCACTGAGGAGGGAACTCTTGGTGAGGAAAAGAGAAAGAGAGCCAAGCTGAGTCCATCCTTGAGGGCAGCTGAAGAGACTTCCTAGAGATGGTACACTTGAGCTGAGTCTGATAAGAAGACAAGAAGTTGCAGATACCCAGGGGACTGTAAGGGCAAAGGACATAAGCAGGGAGGCCAGGCAGCCAGATGTTGGGAGGGCCGCTAGGAAAGTGGGTGGAGAAGGAGCTGAGATGACCAAGGGCCAGCCCAAGCCTTGCATGCTAAGGGAACACAATGCATCCTTGCATGCCAAGAGAACACAATGCAGCCTGGTTCTCTGCAGTGCCAACAGAAGGATGTTCCACAAAACAGTGCAAGCAAAACACTTTACGGGCTCTGAAATTCTCCTTGTGTGTCCCTTACTCCTCAGGTCCTGGATCATGCTATAAGCGTGACCCTCATTTGCCTGTCTGAGTACACAAGGCCCCGCTTGTGCAACCATTTAAACATGCCTTCCATTCTCGTGACTACAGAGTTTGGAAAGGAACTCAAGTGACGTATGCCTGAATTGGGAGGACTTAATTTCAAGAGCCCTGTGATGCCTTGAATTCATGCTAAGATGAATGTAAGTTACATAGTACTTTCAACTAGCTCTCCAAATGAATGGGATACAAAGAGAATTTTATAATGATACCAATGGGGAAAATGTCCTCCGTTGTTTTAGACTTGAAGACTGAATCCCTTTTGCTTCATTAAGAAAACTATGCTTAAAATCAACACTATAGCTTCAATCACCCCCAAGTCTGAGTTTTCTGACAGCCCTTCTGTCTTAAGCACATTAAAAAAAATTCTAAAGTACAAAGCAAACTTTGTTATTAGTTGTGCTAGTCAAACTCTTAAAAATTGTAAATTATATCCACTCCTAGGGGGAAAAAAACTAAACTCCATTTCTGCAGGGCAGACTTCGCCTGTAAGCAGATTTTCTCCTTTTTTTTTTCCTCCCTGAATTTCGTGACACAAGCAGAGCTTGTTTGCACAATGTTCCAAAGCAGACAAGGAAACACGTGTGTGCACACGTACACACACACAGGGAAGACACGCCTGAGAGAGCTTTGACTGGGGAATGTTCCTAACTAGACTGTGCGTTCCTTGTCCAGATGCGTCTGACTTCAGGCTTGGGAACATTAAACTAATACAAAAACAAGACCCAGCAATGCACGTGCTGGGCTGGATGACAAGAGGCCATGAGCAATGGGGATTGTATTTCACCTATCGTCATGGTGACCAAACCAGGGTGGATATTGGCAGAAAGAGAAAGAAAGAAAACCCAGAAGACAAGCAGCCCTAGGACGATGTCTGGGTGCAGCAAGAGCCAGGAAAGAGATGGATCTGAGAGGATTTTTGTGGTTTTTTTTTCTTTTTTCTTATTTTATTTTGAGTATGTATGCTTTGCTTAAATGTGTGTCTATATACCACATGCATGCCTGGTGCCCATGGAAACCAGAGGAGGGCATCAGATTCTCTAGAATCAGAGTTACAGACAGCTGTGAGCCACCAGAGGTGCTGGGAATCAGATCTGGGTCCTTTGGAAGAGCAGTCAGTGCTCTTAACCACTGAACCATCTCTCCAGGCCTGAGATTTCTTTTTCTCCTGAGACAGGACCTTACTACATAGTCTAGTTTGACCTCAAACTTGTGGGGAGACTCCTGTCTTGGCCCCCTTAGTGCTGGAATAACAACTGTGTGCCAGCACGCGTAGCTAAGTTTAGCTCTTTTTCAACATCCCTGCACGCGTTAGTAGCCACAGTCTTTACCCAACGCAATTCAGAACTCCAAAAGCCCAAGGCAGATCCACAGAAACCCCAAGAAGACATTGATGAGATGTGGGAAAATGGGTTATTGCAGGCATAGACAATTTGTACTAGATGTCAGGAGATTAAAATATCTGCTATGGATTCCTAGGCTGGCGAGTGACTGAATAACCTGACAGTCCCAGCTCTTTAAGCACCAAGTCTCACCAACAGCCGGAGAACTAAGTCCACACCTTTGGGCCAGGACATGCCTGATTTTGTTGCCCAGTAGCAGGAGAGAGAAACACACCCTCTCCTCTCGCCATGAGCTTCACAGCATCACCTGCTGTAGTTAGAACCCCAAGAAAGGACACCTTGGGGAGTACCCCACCCATAGCAGCAGCTGCTTGCCTTGACAGCTCCAGATCAGCACACAGAGAGGGTGCTCCATTCCACTTGGAAATGAGGAATCCTGGTCAAGGTTTCCTCCTGTGAGACAGTTTGTGACCTTAGACATGTTATGGATTTGAACCTCGGACCTTTGTTCCTCAAAGGGAAGGCTTTTCGTAAAATATTCCCAAGTCCCGTTCTGCTTTGGAATTTGCTGGTAAGCTCTAATTCTTCTTCTCAAAAGAGAAGGCTTGAGAGTCTGGCCCACAGGGAACAAAATGCTATAGGGACTCACTGTCACTGTGGATTTAGCAATGGCCTCAGAATCTAAGCATTTACATTTTATTTGACAAGTGACATGACACACCCCTGCACAGCACTCTCCACAGTATACTGGGTCCATTCAAGTGGCAGGCAGGCGAGAGGTCCTGCTCTCAGCCAATAGAAAGGAGCGCTCGGCTTTCAGGTAGATGCTGCTTAGTTCTTTAATAACAGAAGATAAGAGGACCCAGCCTTGTCTGGGCTACACAGGATGATAGAGAAGCCTCTTCTCCCAATTTAGAGAGGCCTGGAGAATTGAACAGGTATAAGCTAAGCAGTTGCTGGGCCTGGGCTGCATCTGAGTTTATACTGCCCTGCTTTGTTATCATGAAGGTTTGCTTTTTTTTTTTTTTTCTCAGATAAGTTGCCACAGGAAAGCAAAGGATGGCAGGAAAAAGGTAAAATCAAAGAAGATCTGACCCCTGGCCTGTGTCCCTTCAGCTCTTTGTCCATCAACTGAGGACTTTTCAGGGTTGCTGGGAGGTTCCAATGATATCATGCATTTGAGAACACGTAGCAGTTTGTAAATGGCTCTACACAGACAAGGCCGGCACCCTGGGCTCAAACCCAGGGTTCACATGCCAGCACCACATTCTACCAGCTGCTTGAGCTTCCAAAACTTCTCAGATTCGCTCTCACCAGACTGTCAAAGGGTTAAATGAGAAAACATTACAACATGCTTCCCATTGTTCCCGCCACGTACAAAATAAGTGCTTAATTAACGCTGACAATTATTATTTTCTACCACAGTGCTCTACAGAGGCAAATTGCCTATAAAACGAGACACGTTAGATATATTAGCAAAAACACATTCTCATGGAATCTTACATAATTCCTATTAGTCTGCTCCTTGGGCAGTGGTTTTCAGAGGCGCAACGCAGGAAGGTTCTGAGAAAATATATAGTCACTTAGTCCGGTCCATCATCATGTTTTGATTACTAGCTGCAGGGACACATGGCCACTAGCATGACTCAAAAGTTAATGAGAACTTCCTTAGAGTCAGCAGCTCTTGCTGCCCAGCCGAAGCTTCTGAGCGGCAGACAGGGAGGCATCCAGTGCCTTTCTTTTACTCCTGCACTTTTAGGAAATGGAGCTGGGGCTGATTAAAGCCAACAGGCAGACTGAAGAACTACTGTGCTGGGGGGTGCCAGAGAGATGCTACCAGGAGGTTGTCTTTTCGTGGGTATCAACTCTCCCGGCAGCTCCACAGGGAGCTGGGTTTGCCTGTGATTTATCTGTTGGACAGTGGGTGGCCAACGGGCACCATGGGGCGACCAGTCATCCCACTTGATAATTAGGGAGGGTAAAGGCAAACACAAACACACCCAGGTTGACATTCAAAACAAAGTGAGTGTTTAACCAAGGCTTGCTCACTATACCACCCCATTCTGTCTGCAGTCGGCGAAGAGGAAGCCATTAGCCAACAGCAGCGCCGCTGGTGATTTATCAGTGGTGCCAGGCAACACAAGCAAAATCCAGCTTGAAAAATGAAGGCCCAAGAGTGGAGCCCAGCTTTGCGCTCTAGTGATGCCTGGACCTCCCTAAGTCTCTTCAAGGCTGTGATCTCCTTGCTCAGGTAAAGAGCCTATCTTACTGCCCCCATCCCTTAAAGGTCTTACCTCTCCAGTCTTTGTTCATTCACACACCCACATATTTAAGTATTTATTCAATTAACTGCCAACACCCCTATAGACAAAGTATTGACAATCTTAATGACTTCATCATCTTAATGACTGAAATTAAGCATGACCAGTCCATCGAAGTGGAAGAAACATCATTAGTTATTGATTGCCTTCAATCCCTAGGAGAGGAATGACATTCCAACTTCTGTTTTCTAAAGAACACATGTGCTGCTTTTCTCTCAAGGAAAACATGATGGGCATTGTTGAGCTATCTTCCAAAGAAATGAAATGTAGTCAGCAATTCTCTACCAGCTCAGCTCTTGGCTCTGAACCTATCTAGTTTTATTCTCTCCTCTCAGCCTCATCCCTATTCTCTACCAGCTCCATCTCAGCTATCTCCTTAGTAGTATTGGCTCCTTGCATGATTTGAACTGCACTTGATACAGCCTAGTTAAATTCAGTTTTCATTCATGGGCTTTATACAGTTCCAGGAGCCTTCATAGTTCAGGGAATCTCTTTGAGGAGCTTCCAGTCAATCAATCAAGAGAGGGAGATGTGTGTGTAAGTTGTAAAAAGTGGAGACAAGATGTATTGGGTAAAAAGGCGGCAGCAGAGCTGGACCAGTGAGGGAGTCCACCAAGCTCTTGATGAGTGGATGGGAACATCCTAACTTTGTCGTGTTCATCTGGAGATCCAAACTAACTTTGCCCCCACCATCTGCATATAAATGTACATTAAAAAGAATGATTTAATCCAAGGTATTGACCTCTGCTAGCTCTGTCATATTTTTTATCCTAAAGTTTGGTGTTGTAATCAAAAGCTTTGGGTTGAACTGTGATATTTGCATAGCATACGTGAAGCCCTGGGTTTAATTCCCAGCATGGCATAAATCAGATAGTGTGGTGTACATCTGTAATCCTAGTATTCGGGTGGATGGAGACAGGAAGGCCCAAACTTCAAGGTCATCTTCCTGGCTACCCAGGCTACCTAGGGAATCTGAGGCCAGGTGGGCTACATGAGACTCTGTGTCAAACAAATCAAAACAAAAATACCATTGAAGCTGGAGACCAGTTTTGTCAAATAATGTCATTCAGCCAGTTTTTAAAGCTCTCTTCATTTGGCTAACAAGTAGGGGCAATATTTCTGTCATGTGCTTTCTGAGGACAGAGTCAGATGCAGCCATACACACCTTTTTCCCCAGAGGCAATATTCTCTGCCCTTAACTAACACTGTTCAAACTGAAGGTAAAACCAGCAGAGCAGCCAGAACCTTTGAGAATAGCTGGTCCAGTGCCACCACTCATTTTAACTAGCTTCTACACTGTGGTAGTCACCTAATCAAGAGGGACACAGACAAATTCCTCAGGTTCTCTATAACTCATTCAACTTCCAGACTTACTACAGATTCCTTTATAGCAAAATTCCATCTAAAGCTAGATAGAATTTGTCTAATTCCCACTAAAAGAAATCAAATATCACATACTTGGGAAGTTAAGGAGAAAAAAAAAATCAAAAGTTTGAAGCCAACCTCCGCTACCTAATGAGTTCAACATCAGATTGGATTAAAAAAAAAAAAAAAAAAAAAAAAAAAAAAAAAAAAAAAAAAAAAAAAAAAAAAAAGACCTTTCTCAAAACAAAAATAAAAGAAGACCTGGAGATGTAGACTATAAGACCATTCAAAGAGCCAGTCAGTGGTGGGTGGCACACGCCTTTAATCTCAGCACTTGGGAGGCAGAGGCAGGTGGATCTCTGTGAGTTTGAGGCAGCCCGGTCTACAAAGCCAGTTCCAGGACCACCAGGGCTGTTACACAGAGAAACCCTGTCTCAAAAAACCAAAAACCCAGACCATTCAAAGAAAGGGAGGGAAAAGACAGCAAAGAAGGAAAGGAATGACTTTTCCTAACTCTGAGTCCATCACATTCCCATCCCCTACTCACTTCCACACAGCAGACTGGAGTAAGGCATGTTCCATGATGCTTTGCATTTCCCTTCACTTCTCTGTCTCCCCTTTCCGTCCTTGCCCCTTCCTCTCTCCCCATACTCATACCAGCCTCCCCGCCACACTTCTCTCCCTTTCTCCTCTGAATGTTAAGGAGAGTATCCATCAAGCCTTAGTGACTGTCTTTCTTGCAGACCCCACTTCTAATGAAGACACCAGAACTCAAGAATCTGAGGGAAGATCTTATAATTTAGGGTGGTTAGAAAGATGGAAGGGGTGGCGGGAGATGCGACTCAGTGGTCAAGAGCACTTGCTCCTCTACAGAAGACCCAGGTTCGATTCTCAGCAACTTACAGGGCGGCTCACAACTCCAGTTCCGGAAGATTCAATACCCTCTTCTGATTCCATGGTAGATACAGACATACATGCAGGCAAAAATACCCATACACATAAAAAAAAAAAAAATGCTGGGTGGTGGTGGTGGCACACTCCTTTAATCCCAGCAATCAGGAGGTAGAGTCAGGCAGATCTCTGAGTTTAAGGTCAGCCTGAACTACAGAGTGAGCTCCAGGACAGCCAGGACTATACAAAGAAAGCCTGTCTCAAAGAAAGAAAGAAAGAAAGAAAGAAAGAAAGAAAGAAAGAAAGAAAGGAAGGAAGGAAGGAAGGAAGGAAGGAAGGAAGGAAGGAAGGAAGGAGGAAAGAAAGGAAGAAAGAGAAGAGAAAGAAAAGAAAGAGAAGAGAAAGAAAAGAAAGGAAGAAAAAATGGAAGATGGAAGGATTTCAGTGGCTTTAGTCTGCTCCTGAGCCCCAAATGGAAGTCAGTATGTATGAATGTAGTTGTACAGCTGAGAAGCCCACTCACCACCAGCTTAAGCACCTATACAACTGATAGTCAGTCAGTACTACGATAAAGGCAGGTACAATAAATCAAAGATTAGCACACATACTCCTTAGTTAAGATGTCCCAGCTTAATGCACTTCTGAGTCTGGTAAGAACCGCAGTTTTCTCTCTCAGCAGACAATGGATAGTTAACCTCCAGCAAGGGGAACAGATGCATTCTAATGGGCAGTTCCTGGTCAGTGAGCCTCGGGCAAAATTGTGCATTGAAATAAACGTGGCCTTGAGATTCTTTCCGCCTCCAACTTCAGGTTGGTGGCTTTTGTCAGGAGCCACTGGGGGATCTGAAATGAACCCTCCGACACAGCATCCCCGGGAGAGTCGGGCTGCAGTGGGGAGGTGAGGGCAACACCTCCTTGGTAGCTGGTCTGAGAACACACCCTGCCTAGGACATTCATCACAAAGGCCCATGTGTGACCTTAGGAAAAGTCCTTGAAAACAGTGAAACAAGAGTCTCCATTGAAATCTGGAATCCATTCCAGCCTCACACAGGAAGAAAATTAGGCAAAGAACAACAAAGCCTGTAGTTCAGAGAAACCTGGGGAGGCTCTGGCTGACATTAAAATCATGGATGATTTTTTTTCCCCTTACTGCTCGGTATTTCATAAAATCTTTTCATCTGTGCAGCCCCAAAAGCTGCTAGAAAAGACTGTATGGTTAATAGATGGCAATAACTGGGTAAGCAGTCAGCAAAGCAATCGGACTAAGAACAGAAATGCTGACCCATTGATGTAAGCAAGTCCACCTGACACTTCTCCAAGCTGCTATTGAATAGTGAAAGCTATTCTTCCGAACGCTTGTGGCCAACGCTGCCGTTTTCCCCTTTGGAATAACGTCTTGGTCATAGCAGGAGCCACAGAGGGAACAGCTAGGAGCAAAGAGAAAAGCCGTGCTTCCCAGGCACGGATTCTGAGATCAAGTTCATGAGTCCAGACATCACCAGCCTGGAAATGTTTATTCACTTAGAACATGAATCGGCAGAGTGGCGTGCTTACTCTGTGCAGTTAACTCCGCGAGCATTTGTGGGGTAACACCATTCTTTTAAGAACAGACCAGTTCCCTTTTGTTCCCAGATGACATTACTCACAACTGATTTGCCATATCATGTGTTTCAGTTCATGCATGTAAATAATTATAAACCTGTGCCACCTTTGGAAGCATTTTCCTTCTTTGGCAGCAATACGAGAGGTGGAACCTTTTTGTTTTTTTTTTTAGTCGAACAGTGACATTAAGACCCAGTGAAAATCAATTGTCAGGGATACATGGTTTGAAATCATATTTTACATCTCATCTCTAGTTTGTCTGAAAGAGGGACACTGATCTCATAGCAAGTAACAAGACTGTGGGATCCTTTAGCTGGACACAGAAGATGCCAGACATAGCCCCAACACATTTACTCAGACACGTACACATAGTTTAATTTTGTTTCTTCTTAAGCACCTTTATAGTTCATTTTTATTTTCCTTTAAAAAGGAGGGGGTGGTGGTAAATGGCATTGCTTTGGTCTCCAAAACAGATGCCAGCTTGAACTTTATTTTGCCAGCAAGTATTTGGTTTGGCTCTGTGGGGGCTGAGTTGAAAAATATTTGCCGATTCCAAAAAGACTTAGCGAGCTTTGCTGCAGACTCCACGCCATCTGGCACATCACGGAGCCTGTGGCGGAGCAAAGCGAGCGTTCTCGACCACAGCTTTCCTTCGCCTGGGGTAGCCAGCACTGGGGTTCAGTTGGTTCTCGGGGTCAAGAAATTACAGGTCACATGGGTTAGGTTCCCCAAGCTGGCTGTGGGAGGGATTAGGGCAGATTCCTCTCCCATGTAGCATGATGGATAACTTTCAGAATAGTCCACAGTGTCCTGACACCGTTTGCCACACACAATCAATGTTGCCAACCAGTATACCAGATACACACTCACTTCTAGATACTCTTATCTGATACAAAAGAGGAAAGAGAAAAGAAATGCCGTGAGGCGTTTGAGCCCTCGGATGTGAACTGTGGCGTTGAAATTTAACTGTACTAAAAATGAATGGCTACTTCCTGTAACTCTGCTAAATAGTACCAGAAAATCTACTCTATCTTGCTAAGAGAGACAAGAACCTCCTTTATTAAGACCTAGTAGATTATAGACACATAGATCCATCTTGGAGTATTGGAAGACTGACCACACTGCCCCCAACCATCATAGGTTAAAGGTCACTGAAGGTTGTCAAGTGTGGTCACGCCTTTCAGTACAGATGGCCAGAAAACAAGACTCCCATTCTTTCAAACCAGTGTCAGTCTAAGAACTATGTCCAATAACAACAACAACAACAACAATAATATAGTGTTCCTGTAACTGTGGACACGTAGGGATTAAGAATCTGTTTTAATGACATTGGGTAGGAAGAGTGACACCAAAGATGTAACTAGGTTCCAGAGTTCTGTAATATTTTGTTATTTCACACAACGAGCAAATAAACACATCGTTTGACATTTTCTGCCCTAACTTCGATGTACCTCCCCGACTTCTCAACACCCTTTCCTTAACACCACATGCCAATCCCGTGTTTGGGACATGATTATCTGATACAGGAAATCTTTAACAAATACCTGGAAGAAAAAGTCAACCTCTCAATCACCTTTCCAGAGTAATACCCATTCACCAGAACAAAGGACGGAGCGCTCTCTTAACTGAGGTTTGGAAGCAGACCAGAACTCGATCTTACAGTCACGTGTGTTGTAACAAAAGGATGACTGAAGCTCTTACTTACCATTTTGGCTTCTGAATGCATGGGCTGGACTTGGGGAGAAGCACAGGGGTTGCTGAGGTTTGGGCCTTGCATGCCCATGATGCTGGAGTTCACTGACATTTGTCTCTCCATCTGTGAGAAAGGAAAGTAACAATTAGAAGGCTGAGGAGGGCGGTGGAGGCTACAGACCGAGCTGCACTTTGCTTGGGTCAGGGTTGGGGAAGGTTATGAAGCATTTCATGGAAGAGCCCCCAAACCACAGGCTTGGTGCAGAGAGTCGTGCACTCCTGAGTCTTGAACCTGAGCACGTCAAAGAATCATCCAGTTCTGCGTGCTCCATCGAAGATTCCCCATGCCAAAAGGAACTTCCTGGTCCGGCAGACATTGCCAAAGAAAACTACCGACTGTTTCTACTTCGCTACACACTTCAACCATCGCTAATCATGTTTATTTTTGTTGCTATAAAGAATAACATATGCATTAAAATGTTAAAAGATTATATAATATACCAAGTGGTTACCTTAGGATGCCTTTGGCATTGTTTTACTTGAAATTTTACATAGTAAACATGAATCAATTGACAAGAGGAAAAATAAAATTAATTGTACAGCAACTCTGTCTCCTTCTCTCTGCTGTTACAGCCCAGGGCACAGTGGTGTGTGGGGTGGGGTGGGGGGCGGCAAAAGTCTGTTATCTGTGCCCTTGGTGGGGTGGGAGGTCACTCTAAGCTCCTGGAATTCTAGGCCAGCCTGAGCTATACAGGAATACTCTGTCTCAAAAACAAAACAAAGCAGAAAGAACCTTTTAACCGCCCACCCCTACCCCTGCCCCACCCCCCCCACCCCCACTGGTTGCCACTAGGGTGTCTCCGACTCTCAGTCTGACCAAGATTCCACGCAGCTGTAGTGTGAAACCCCACAGCAAGCTTAGCCCTTCCATAAGGAAGAAAGAAGCTGGGAGATGGCAATTACACATCACAGACCAACAGCTTCGCTTATGTGCCCTCGCGATAGCCTACCAGTGCCTCGAGTTGACAGCACTGAACAGATACCTGAACAGTGCCCTGGCATCTTCAGGGCATCCTACAGGTAGTTACAGGTTGAGGGCACTTTACCTGACTACTCTGGAATAGATGTCTTTCTCAATTTTAAGTGTTTTAGGATTTTGGAACATTTACATGTGCGTAATGAGATATTCAGGGGATGCAATCCATGTCTAAACAAGAACCACATTAATATTTCATGTACCTCTCATATATACAACCTGCGGTTAATATGCTAAATCATAGCACTCCTTGTTCCCAAAAGGTTTCAGATTTTGAATTTACAGATTAATCAGCTTGCATAGCATAATTTCTGTGTCAGGACAGAAAGGATGCAGGTGATCAGTAACACTTTCTGTTAAGAAGAAAATTAGTACTTTTCAAAGAAGAATGAAATCAAATACACTTATATCATGCAGAAAATAACCAGACTGTCTGTTGGGGATTAATTGATGCTTCAATGTATTTCTCCCAAAGGGTAGAAATGTGGTTATAAATTTGGGGGCTCCCCACACCCTAACCTCACCTTTGTGATTTTGAAAAGTGGAGAATTGCTTGTCAATGCAGGTTCAAAGTGGAGTGTGGGAACTTGTCTACAGAGTAAGCTTGAGAGCAATCTCGAGTGAAATGGTCACCACAAGGTCACTTAGGTGGCTGAGGTTCAGTGGCTGTGATTTCTTTGGCATTGACCCCGGCAAAGGCATCTGGTTAGTAAGCTGTCTTGAGTAGCTGAGTGGTGCCAGCTAAAAGCTTTCTTCTAAGGTGGGTACCAGCCTTTCCTTGGCCTGGATCAGCTGACCTGTTATCCAGTAGGGGTGTGGGAAAGGTGTCAAGAGATGCCAATGAAAGCCAACTTCCCGAGGCCTTGACAGTTCAGCGAAATAAAACGTCCACTCCCATGCGTGCACTAACTCTCCAGGGAGTGTAGGTACTCTATTTTTAAATCATTTGAGTTGTGATTAAATATACTTAACATAAAATTTACCATTTAACCCGTTTTAAGTGCTCTTAAGTTGAGTGTCATTAAGAACATTCTCACAGGCTGTAATTAAACTGTGAAGAATTCAAGAAATGCACCTTACTTAGAACTTTCACCCCCAGAGGCCAAGCAATATGAGGAATGCCGCAGCATTAGGCTCTTTATTCCAGTGAGGACTCTTTTAGAGAGGGAAATTAAAGCCCAGGTGAGCTTTGCCTTCCCATTCGAGAAGGATGAAATATTCCAGCTACACAGGGGTGAGAGCAGCCTGCTTGGGGCTTCATGGCCAGCAGTCAGCAATCCCGCTCATTTTTTTTTTTAAAGTAGTTGTCTGTGATTGTTTCTACTCCGTTACACAAAATACCGGTTTTTAACGGGCTGCTTTCCGCATCTTTTAAAAGGAAAACCTGGGTTTTTCACCTTGCTGTTTATGTCAGCTCGAGTGTGAGCAAGTGCCACCTCAAAACAAGCACCCTGGGCGTTGCTGTGTCTGTGTCCTGTCTACCCTAAGCCTGGCTTTAAAGACCGCACTGGAGACAATGGCTTTGCTCACTGCCCAGCAGCATTTCACCACTGTGAATGAAGGACCCAGGCGAGGAAGGGTTAGGCTGCAGCTCCGTGGTAGAGAACTCACAAAACGTGTGGAGGCCCTGGGTCCCATCTCCAATTGCACAAAAACACCTGTATGAAGTATTCCCCTCTCTTCCCATACTAGAAAGCAAGAGCTAGGGTGCTCACAGGTTAGGAAGCTTTTATAATGATCAACGGGTGCGCATTTCCCCAAATTATGGAGGCATTTGACTTTCAAGACGATAGGAAATCACTACTTGGGAAGTCCCTGAAGGCAGCCTCTGCCTTGTACTCCCTGTATCCTTAGCACCTAGCAGTTTCTGGCACACAGAAAGTGTTCAACAAGGTGTGTAGCATGAATGAATGAATGAATGAATGAATGAATGAATGAATGAATGAATGAGTGAATGAATGAATGAATAAATGAATAGATATATCATGTACTTTGCATCTAGGTTTTGTGAAGGGTGTGACCTGGAAGTATGCATCATGAAGCAATTAAGACTCTCACCTTCACCTAAAGACAGTCTATATTTTGATGCCCGGGGTGGAGACTCTAAGGGAAGGAGCAGCCTTTGACTGACAGTCCAGAAGACAGTCCCAGCATTGGAGCTGGTGACATGACTACGGAAGAAGAACCTGGATTTCAAGGGGCTGGGGACCCTAGGGACCTTTCTTTGAGATTTTACCTCAGCTTCTATGAATAACTTCAGCATCGCTGAAGCACAGCATGGTTGCTATTTTGAGTCAAATACTTCTGTGTTGTGGGAGTGTTCTGTATATTGTGAGACGTTCAACAGCATCCTTAGCGCCTAGCCATTACACGCCATACTTCCTACCCCATTTCTGTTGTGATAACCAACCATGTCTCCAAATATTGCCTGCTATCTCCTGAGGGGCAAAATCCTCCCCCACCCCCACTGTGAATCGCTGCTCTGGATGACACCCTGCTGTCACCACACACAGCTGTATCCTGCCATGGACTATGCTTGGGGAACTTCTGCAGGGGCCACATTTCTGACTTCTTGTCTATATTGGTTCTTGACCATCCATCTGAATCTTTGGCTTCTTTCTGTCCTAAAGCATCAACAGTGAGTCAAGCCGTGTGATAGGATAAAGTGGAAAGTGGTACTAGATTTCCAGGGTTTAAGCTACCATCTCATCCCTGGAAATGACAACTTAACTATATAGACACAAAAGATCTCTGTCGTGGCATTTTTCTAGTGATTGTGTAGAATTCTGCAAAGAAAATCACTTTAGGCAAGCGGGACACAGAAGCTGAGTGAGGTCAGCCTGTGGTTGAAATAGCCATGAAATTAGTTGAACGGAAGGAAACCAGGGCTTCATGTGTTAATAGTGCCGTTCCCCTCTGTCAACCAGACTAGGGAGAACAACCAGATCCCCCATCTGTCCTCTAGCTAGAGATTACAAAGGGCTTCTAGCTTGGACCACTGAGCATTTGCAGTGGGCCACTGATAACGGAGCCAATTGCTCAACAGAGGGTAATCTGGGCTACTCGGTGTAGAGTGAGATGTGAGTTCCACTCACAACCTTCACTCATACATGGTGCTTCATTAGACATTAAGCCTTCAACTGCTTGCCCTCTAGCTTCTCATCCATAAGTGAGCTTTTCAGAAACTCCAGTGACCGAATCCCCTTGGGATTACCATGAGCACAAAGTGACACAATTAGGTTGTTAACACCCTAAGATGCTAAAATCTTCATGCTCATTGTGTTGTGGGAGGGTTGCTAACTGGGTTGTCATACTGCTTCTAGGGCTTTCGAGAGTTCCTGTGGTCCTGTTGGTTAAATCATATGCCAGGAACAATGAGAAAGATGGAAGAGAGACAGTCATAGAAGACAGCAAGACTTCCTCTGCTCCACTACATCTCCCCATATTGTCAGAAGGGAAGCAGCACATACAGCATGCTAATTAAGAGTGGAAACTCTTAAGGTCAGGCATAATGTGCATGCTTTGCAACCCAGCACCAAGAGTCCGAGATGAGAGTTCAAGGCCAGCCTGAGCTGCACGGTGAGACACCATTTCCAAAGAAAAGTCAACAAGTCAAAAGTCAGACTACTTAGATTTAGATCTTGACTCTATAACCCACGAGCTGTACACCCTTAGCCAGGAGACAGAACCCTGTGAGGCCCCACTTTCTTATCTGTGACACCAGAATGCAAGTATGTACCTCAGTGATTTTCTGTGAAGGAAAAGAGATCGTACCCATCATTTAGTAGTAGCTGAAAAAGCAGACTTTAGAGCCAGGATTCCTGAATTCAGAATCCAACCGCTCTGCTTTTCAGATGAACAAGTCACCGGCCTAACTTCCATCTTTCAAAAGATGAAGACTTCTATAGACCTCCCTGCAGGACTGTTTTATGAGCTGACAAAGTGTTTGCAAAGCGGCCAGCATATAGTCAACACTCAGAAAATGCTCCCTTTTATAGAACATGATGTACATGAATACAGATTGCCAGCTATTACATGGGATCATTTAATTAATGCCCTGGGTTCTATCTGGAACCATCACTATCCATTTGATGACCCTGTATATGATTCAAGATGGGGACTCAAAACTGCGGTCATCCCTTGGTATCCACAGGGAATTAGCATTAGAACACCAGCCTCTGCTTTGATGCCCAAATCTGTGACTGTTCAAGTCCCTGGTACAAGATGGTCTAATATTTGCATATAATCTGCATATCCCTACCATTTATTCTATATCATCTTATCCTACCTAATACAAGAGCAATGCTCTATAAAAAGCTGTTAAACTACATTTGAGGAATAATAACAATGAGAAAAGTCTGTACATGTTCAGACAATAAGCATTTTTTTAAACAATATTTTCAATCCAAGGTTGGTTGAATTGTGAATGTGGAATCGCAGACAGAGGGCTGACTATGGCTATGAAACACTATCTTCCTGAACAAATTCCATTCACTGGCTGTGGTGGGCTCACTTGTCACCAACAGTGGGATAGACCCTGCCTCATAGAAAAACCCCAAAGGACGGGCAGGCCTATGGATGGGCACCTGACTACAATATGCAATCTCAAATGCACTCAGAGGCCACTGCCTTCTTCCCAGACAGCTCAGATCTCAGCTTCTACTTTCCTCTCTACAGCCTCAGTACTAATGGGGAGTCACTAGAAGCACCCCCCTCAAAAATGCTTACGGGCATCAAGACGGCAGAAGATCCTGGCATGGTGGGGTTGGGCAGGGTCCCAGGCATGGAGGCCGGCATGGGCTGCCTCTGTCTGTTGTGGAGATGGAGCAGAGATGATAGAGAGCCTGGGACAGGCCTGGGGACAAAGAGAAAAAAACAAAAAACAAAAACAACACATTATTCCTGATGACCTGGGTCTGCTACCCAGCATCCAAAACCAATGGGCACACCAACATCACAGGCAAACAGATCAGATCCTCTGATGGGAGAGCCACATAATTGAGGATATTAGGGAAATAATAACAAATAAAATACATGCCTGGTTTCCTTTGCTGCTTCCTAGTTAATACATCAAATTCCACTTCATTTCCTGACACGTTATCTAACTGATGTTCAGTGGAAACATGCTGGTGTGTCTCCAATAGCCTCTGCTTCTAAGGAAGAAAATCTGTAGCCAAATGCCCAGTTTATTCCAGTCTCAGCCTCTGGACTGTCTAAGTGTTGAGGTCTGGGTACACTGGTATTTTAGCCCACATCTTTGCCCTGAAGCCTGCCTGGCTTTGCTCGAGGTCCATGTTCATTCCACAATAACAGAGCAAGCTCCATTCATGTATTCCTGGCAGAAATACATTTTGACTTTTTTGTAGTTTCACTCTGAGTGGAAAAAAACAAAGTCGGGTCACAAACAAATGCAGCTGGACCACGGGGCTTGGCACTGAACTCAGCCTTTCTTAGGGAAGTCCGGAGTTCAGCCCTCTATTACCAATCTCTCATTTCATAATAACGTGAGGTGTTAGGCTGTTTGATAGAAACTGATTTGGGCCCGATCTGCAGGATTTGAGTAAGCATTTCCCAGGGGAATGCATAGTTTGAAATTTTACTTCAACTTGCCAAAAAAATAAATAAATAAAAAATAAAATAAAATAAAGAATTAAGGACATGAAATTGATTTAATGAGCCAAGGAATGTGGAGCTAAGGGAAAAGGAGAGTAAGGGAATTATTTGTGTTTATTAAAAATAGCAAACAAGTGACCTTGTGGCTGAATTCTCAATCTCCTCGGACTTCTGCTCTCTGGAGCAGGATAAACATCAAGCCATGAAATTAAGTAAATGGCCAACAGAAACGTCCCTGAGTCTTCTATACTCAACCCTCTAATCCTATATGTCCCACTTCCAGAATCAGTGAATTTTCTAAAGATAATAAAACATGTGACTCCTCCTGCCAAAAACTGGATAAAGCTACAGTTTGAGGGATTCTGTATAGGCCACAGCCTTCCTTCAACATGGAGAACCCTGGCCTATCCATAGCCCCATGATAGCACAAGGCTCTGGCTAGATTTTAACCAGAGCATCACAGCCTCATTAGAGCCTCAGCCTAGCACCACAGCCCAGTCAGAGACACCCATGAACCTGTCCAAAGCCCCCAGCAGGGCACATCTGTCTAGAGCCCTGGGAAAACATCATGGCACCATTACAGACCCAACAGAGTACTCCAACCCAGGCCAGAATCCCATCCCAGCACCAAGGCACTGTGGATGGCTGTGCCAGAGTCACAGCTGAGCACTGGAAGGAGCTCCCCTTCCACGAAGTTCTAGTGACTTCAAGAGAATTGGGGGCTGAGATGGGACAAGAATGCCAGCACGCTCTTCCAACACATAGCTGTTAAAATTCCACAGAAGATTAAGGTTTTCCACTGTTTTTGCCTGAGAGCTCTCTTTGAAAATATAGCTATTTATCACAGTTACAGGCATCCTAAAAAATTAGTCATCAATTACTCAATATTGATATACACAGGAAAAAACAGGAAGTGCATGTATGAAAACAAAAGAATACAAAGCATGGCACAGAGGTTGTGTGGATGTACAGGGCTGCACTAATAGAGTATGTGTGAGGAGAAACGGAGTAGGTTAGCATAAAAAGCTTACAACAATGGAGCCAGTGATTTCAAATAAATCACTAAGACTATTTCTTGACATGTGCCCTGTGGACCTCTGCAGAGTCAAATCTCAACCACTGGGATGAAGGTCCTTGGGCTTTCAGAGTTCCATCAGGCTTCGGGGTCTAGGTCCAGAAACACGATAGGGCAGTAGTTCTCCATCAGTGGGTGGCCATCCCTTTGGGGGTCAAACGACCCTTTCACAGGGTCACCTAAGACCATCCTGCATGTCAGATACTTACATTACAATTCGTAACAGTAGCAGAATTGCAGCCATGAAGCAGCAATGAAATAATGTTATGGGTGAGAGTCACCACAACCACAGCGTGAGGAACTGTCTTAAAGGGTCTCAGTGTTAAGAAGGTTGAGAACCACTGTTGAATGTTGTGTGACTTTACTCTGAATCTCTTTAGAGGTGGTTAGCACAACCTGAAAGGCACAGAATGGGACTTGATCAACAAATAACACTTGTTTAGAGCCCCCAGTTGGTTGTTTGTTTGGGAATTTAGCTAAAAAGAGTTGTATGTCGAGCAGTTATTAGATGCTGGGGAGGGGGCTCAGTGGTGAAGACTACTCATTGCTCTTGCAGAGGACCCTGGTTTAATTCTCACCCCCATCATGGAGGCTCACAACCATCTGAATTCCAGTCCTAGGGGATCTGATACCCTGTATTGGTTTCCTTGGGCAGCAGGCCCTCATGTGGTGCTCATACATACATGCAGGAAAAACACTCTTACACATAAAATTAAAATAACTAATTCTTAAAAAAAAAAAAAAAAAACAATTTATTAGTAGTTCCCTCAGGTCCAAAGTTCATTATCTGAATTACAGTTTCATAAGAGGCAACATTCACTGAGAGCAGCTGCCTACAAAACTAGTCAGCCACCCGAATAGAAGCCTATGCAAACTTGTCTATACATGTGTGGACATCATCTTTCACCAAGTGTTGGTCACCAGAGGGAAGCTTCAAGTGCAGTTTAGAGGAAATAAAAACTTTTAAGAGAAAGACAATTGAAATTCTCTCTACATGTTACGTCAGTGTGCAAGATCGTGCTTAAGACCAAAGGGCAGCATCTATATTACCATTGTTACCTTCTGTTTCTAACCTGATATGTTAAAAAAATGGACTTAGTCACCAGATGGTATTGGTGTGATTTTTTTAAGAAGGAACTCAAACAATCTAATGGCTATGAATGGAAATGGCAAAGTAATTTAATTTAAAATGAGTTTTCACTCTTCTCCAAAGGCTGGAAACTCCCAAGTGTATTGAATCACTAGGGAATGGAATACTTCATTTAATCCAATAATTAGGTTAGTTATTTCCACACCCTGCATAGATCTACTAGATTTTAAAATATCAAGTATTTCTTCTTTACTTAAGAAGGCCTTTCAGGGGACCTGGCTCCCCTGGGATTAGAAGAGTTTCCAAGTGATGCCAATCAGCCCAATTAACAATGTACACTTGGAAGGAAGTAAGACTACTCAAGATCCCTGTATGCTTGAATCCTGACTAATTCCAGTGTTATTGTTTTATGTAGATTCTGTGAATTAGCTCGCCAGACCATCCTACCAAGCCAATGGCGTTTTCTGGGCTCCCTGCTTAACTACAAACAGCGAAATAAGTAAGATCTGTATGTAGCCATCACACTTACAGAAACAAACAGGGCTGGGAGTGTGGCTTGGGGACACAGTGTAGTTAGCAAGTGTGAGAGCCTGGGTTATGCCCTGTACAACAAACAAACCAGCAAACATCAGGTAAGCATATGAAGAATTGTACGTAGCCATCAGTAGGTCCAAAGAAACCATCAACTTATCTGGGATATTCACACCACTGAAGCCAAGAACAGTTGCGTGCATGATCTCATTCCCTTTGTATGTATTATTAATTTATCTTTTCATATTTAATCTATAATATTCTTGAATAAAACTTATATTTTACTTGGTGTTTTCAAGTAATTTTCAAAATGTTTTCCTAGTCCAGTTTCATGTGACTTGAAGCAATGCAGTGTGGTAGGTACAGTCATGTTTTTCCCGCTTCTACTCAGGAGTAAACTAAATTTAAATGTATTTCTCATTTGCCCAGCATCACACACATCATGGAAGGGAGCAGAGCTTCCCTCGTCTCATACCTCCATGGCTCCTGTAACTAAGTTATTATTGATTGTTGTGATAAAATAAATTCATGGTCCATTTCTTTTGATGTTCACACCACTCCCTGAACTTACCACTAAGTAGTGAAATTCCAGAATGCTGCTAATACATGAGAGATCATTCAACCATGTGAAAGTCTATTTTCTCCTTTTTTTTTTTTTTTTTTTTTTTTTTTTTAAAAAAAAAGGTAAATAATTGAAAAACCTTCCCAACGACACATCGATTAGCTTCTGGAAATCAGATGGCAAGAAAAGCAGTGAAGCTGTGAAAACAGAGCCCGGCAGTCTTTCCTCCAGCGCAGGCTTGTTGCCATGAGCTAGTAATTCCAGACTTTGAGCAAGCTGAGCCTCCTTTTTAATAACCATATGCCTCTAGGTAAAGTATTTCTACTAAAAATTATTGAGGCATGGAACAAGGTAAATGTGTGAGCTCATGTTGGATTGTTCAATTACTGAACTGAGGCCGCATTAAGAGTTTTCCAACTTGACAGATTACTCCTCTTTATGCACTTGTATAAACACACCGCTTACGGCTGAAATCTATGTAAGCTTTTCTCTCAATTAAAATGTCAAGTATGACAGACTGTGTTTTCACTGTCCTTAGCAGAATGATAGGTACCACAGCAAGAGGTTTCATGTCTTCATTTTCCCCCCAAAGGATGTTTTCCAGTCTGGGGGTGCCTGAACAGCCCAGGCTGTGGTTGCTGGTCTCCCTTGCCCTAAGTCTGTCTCACTCATCTAAGTAGCTGTGGGCCAGGACTTCGGTCTGGGAGGTCTAAAGAAGGTCTCTAGACTGATCTGCTTTGCCAGGCCTTCTAGCAATCCATGGTACCCTGTGATTGCTTACAGACTACTAGGACAGATAGATCTGCTATGGGATCAAAGGAAAGAGGGCAACCCCCCCTCTCTCACACACATATACACACACACACACACACACACACACACACACACACACACACACACACACGGGGGGGGGGGGGTAGAGTGGGGTGGAGAGGCTCAGGAGCTAAAGCTGGCCAGACAGGAAACTGGTCTCTGCCATGCATTGGTTGTGTGATCTAGAGAAAATTAATTTATCCGTCATGCAGTGGTAAAATGGTGTTCTAGTTTATTTTTCTGTTGCTGTGATGAGATACCATGAGAGATACCATGATTAAAACTTGGGAAGGAAAGGGTTAACTTTTACTTATAACTCCCAGGTTACAATCCATTATGGAGGAAGTCAGGGCAAGAGCTCAAGCAGAAACAGAGACAGGAACCATGGAGGAAAGCTATTTATTGCTCACTAGTTCCTTTTTATCTAGCTTTTTTTTTTTCTCAGCCCAGGACCCCTGTTTAAGGATGGTACTGCCCGTAGGGAGTTGAGTCCTCTCACATCAATTAGAAATCAAGAAAATGCCTCACAGACATGACCATTAGCCAATCTGATCATGGTAATTCCCCAAGTTGCAACTCTGTCAAATAACTCTGGACTGTGTCCAGTGGACAACTAACTAAAACAGAAATTGGTACCAGGAGTGGGGTGTTGATGTGGTGGGGCTGATCTTGATGTTTTGGGTCAGGATATGAAAGAATGTAGAACTTAGAGCTGGAGAAGACACTGAATACTCAGAATTTAAAAGGCTATTCTTTAAAACTTGGAAGGCATTAATATTGAGAGAAATGCAGACAATGCAGGACCCAGTTTGTGAAGTTTCAGATGGAAGAAACGGCTCTCTTGGGGCTGTTCACGTAGTATTGAATTAAGAATCTGTGGTTGCTGGTCAAACAAAGCTGAAGAATTTGCTCTGATTAACAGGAGACCAGAACCACTGAAGTGAAATCTCTGCTTTATAGGGACAATGGATGCTAATTAGCTGGGGCTGGGAAATCAGCTGTGACTAAGAGACCAGCATCTCCGAAGTGAAATCTTCTGGGAAGTATTTCCTTGGGGTCAGCAACAGGGTAAATTAACTCAGCAGTGAAAGGGAAGGCCAAGCCAACAAAAGGCAAATATTTTCCTTATGCCCTGCCTTTTAAAATCTGTGCTGTGACTAGAAGGCTCAGTCCATGTTTGGGGTAGGTCTTCCCACATAAATTTAGCAATCAGGACAATTCCTTATCAGAGGATCCCTACTCAGATAATAATAATGTATAGCAAATTGACATTAAAATCAACCATCACAAGTGGGCTGATAGTAATATTTACTCATAGTATTAAATGGTTTGTTACATGATAATATATCAAATATATTAAATAATAAAAATAGCTGTTATTATTTCTCTTACTATTCTGACACACTGACCAAACAACAGAATAAACATCACCGTCTTAGTTAGGTTTCTGTTGCTGTGTTAAAACACCGTGGCCAAAGCAACTTGGTAAGGAGAGGGTTTGTTGTGCTAACAGGTTAGAGCTGATAAATCAGAAGCAGTCAGGGCAGGGACTCAAGGCAGGAAACTGGAGGCAGGAACTGCAGTAGAGCCATAGAGGAATGCTGCTTCCTGGCTTGCGCCCCATGGCTTTCTCAGCTTCCTTATAGAACCCAGGTAACCTGCCCAGTGGGCTGCCACGGACCCCAGTGAGCTGGGCTCTGCCACATCCATCAGGCTTCCTTACAAGCCAATCTTATGGAGGCATTTTCTCAACTGAGGTTCACCTTTTTCCAAATGACTCTCCTGTGTCAATTTAATAAAAACTAACGAGGACAATCATATTTCCATCAACAAATTGTGATCTAAAGTTGAGATCTTAAAGACCACCAAGCCCTTCTACAGAGAAAAATGGACCCTTCTCACTCATAACTTTAGAGAATTGCAGAATGACATCACATTATTTCTCAGAAAAGGCTCTTGCAAATATTTCCTCAAATGGAACTAAACTAGTTCCCCTGAGATCATTCCTTAGTGTCTTGTTTTTTTCCTGACAAAAGCCAACAGAAGCAATAATTGGGAAAACAAGAAAGTTGTCTAGCCATATTTTTAAAGAAATCATATAACAACCATTGTTTCAATTTAAAAATATGAGATGAAGTACCCTGTTGCCTGTAACTTGTTCGAGTGAGCTCACACTTTACAATGTCTCATCATTAAGATCCTAAAGATAGATGGGAAATACAACCATATTTCCCGGTTTTAAAAAATGAGACCAAGAAGTAGAAGTATTTAGCCCTAGGGAAGGCAGCTTCAATGAAAGCATGCAGCCTCCTTTTCCAAGCTGGCTTAGTTTCAAGGGCCTCTGCTGTTAAGGAACTGCCCCTACCCACGTTGTCTCTCTCGTACTTTTCTTTTGGTTACATAGACATTCAGGCATTCAGCTAGAGAATACTGCCTTCGGATCTATATCGTATTTTCTGCCTCATCTGAAAGCTCCATCTTTTCATTTAAAAAGGAAAAAGGTCAAATAACAATGTCAACAGCACTGCTACCAATGTTTCAGGGGTTCCTTGTAAGTCCATCTCCCTGTAACAGAACACAACAAACTTCTAAGGCTTCTGACTACACCGCCCCCCCCCCCATAGCTTTGCTCTCTGGTCCCTCTGGTCCCTAGCCTCTGCTGACCTGAATCATTCTCATCACCTTTTCTGGGCAATCTCACTAGGTCGGTACTGTTTAATCATGCTCTCGATACACCCTATATTTTTCATGATAGTATTTATTGATACTTAACCAATAAACCCATCCATCAATCACTCATCAAAGATCAATCAAGCAATAACTATGTTTCAAGATGTTGCACATTCCCATTCAGCAGGGAGAATGTTGGGGTTTTTTTTTGTTTGTTTGTTTTTTTTAGGTCATTGATATAAAAATCCTTTATAAGTTTCCCCTTGGGAAGCATACAATAACAAGAAATGAAGCATGTTCTATTGTCTCTTAAAGTTTTCCATCTTAGCTTTCCCATCCCAACTCATCAATGATTGAGTGATTTTTAAAAGATCTCTCCAAAGTTGGGGCTGTAGCTCAGGTTTATAAAGCTTTCCTAGCATAGTGAACCCCCACTGGGTTCTACTGTGTGGTAGGGTCAAGATGAATCTCTCCTTGCCATTACACATAAATAACAGTAAGCATCATCAATCAGAGATTTTGTTTATTTTATCTACCATGGAAGGTGCTTCTAAAGCTTAAGGGGGTGTAGGACACCTAGTAGGTCTTTCCCAAATGCTTCTGGAATCAATGAAAGCATGGATACACAGGACTGCATCTACTGGCAACAGATATTGCAGACCAGTCTTCAAATAACTACTTTTGCTAAATTATGAGAAGAACTTAACTGAATCTAAGTCATAAGTCAAGCTCCAGTTTTCATCAACAGACTCACACAGCCCATCTCTGCTTCTTTGTTTTGGTCCTGAGGATGGGACACAGAATCTTGAGCAGGCTGGGCCATTTCTGGTCTTGAAAGACATGAGGTTAAATGCATCGTTTACTCATGCCCCTTAAATTAAACCGGAGCTTTCAGATGAGTACTAGATCCATTTGGTTTTGTAGCAACTAAACCAATTCCTATTTCAAGTGATACTTGAGGCACTTCATAACAAAAGACCAAGAATCGTTCCACACTCATGTCTCCAATCTATACAATGCCTCCAAGTTGAATGCATGCCTGACCAGGGTGTTTTCCTGCATAACAGCTCAAGCTCTGCTCTCTGAGGTACCAGTTACCCCAGAGCTGGTCAACTTACATCATCACTGCCAGGAGTTTCTGAAGCTCACTTCACCACACAAGCTAAATCTGGGGCTCTGTGTCTATCAGCCAGACACTACTGATGCCTTTATTTTATAGATATAGTATCTGATGTCTTGGAAACCATAATTTCTTTCTCTTTAAGTGAAGGTCTGGTTTGAGAAAGTCAGTGGCAGTAAAATAAATAAATAATAATAATAACAATAATAATAATACAATCCTTGATCTGCATCCTGCTGAGGCCTTCAAGGGTTTTATAGGAGATGCCCAGCATCCATTCTACAGAGGAAGGTTTATTAGACCTTTCATGCACTTTAAGCAGATGGAGGAGTAACAGGAAGAGAAACCCAAGTTTATGGTCATTCTGTTAAGACTATTAAATCAGCTTTTTCCCTCCTGGCTTCTTTAATGACTGATTTCTGCGCCATTAATCTGAATTAGTCCTGTCATTGGGCTGATTCATTTGAGTTAACTCAAAACACAGCTAGATTCATTTCTGATGCACTACTAGTCTCAGAAAAAAAAAATTTCAAAATGTGATATTCTTTTTTCCTTGTAAAGAGCTAACAGATCTTTGTAAAGTTTTTTATTTTATTTTATTTTATTTTTTTTTAATAAAAGATTCCCAAATGCCTGAGCAGTTTGGCTTCAGCCCTGCGTCAGCCGTTCACACAGGAAGATAATGGTGTTTCATTCGGCCAATAACTTCACATTGCATCAATCATTCATGAAGTCACAGTTAGAAAAGGCAAGTAAACGCCGAATAACAGCCAGAAAAGATTGTGAGCGTGGCTCAAAGAAGGGTGCCCACCGCACTGGTAGGGAGAAAACCTCTCTTTCTAGATGCACGTCTCTAAGCACAACTTCTTCCTGTTAATAAGCCTCCTGGCTTCCTAAGGGCCAGCAAGCAGGCCTGTGATTATGAGCCTTGTCATTTACATGAGGTTGCTGCTTTTCTCATCCTCCAGAAATGAATAATTCATGGCAGCATTCACTACCACTCTTGCCTGCAGATTCTGTGGAGGCCCAGAGCTCCCTGGGTTCCTAGAGAGTATGCAGGGCCCCACCCCCACCCAAGCTCTCTGCCAGTGACTCTGCTTCAGTTTCTCCTGGCTTTGCAGCTTGTCAGTCAGTATCTTCTCATTGAGTCATTTCTGGTAGAATCTGCAGTTGGCACAAGCCCTTACACCTAGATTCCAAATTCACAGCCGAAGTATGTCCCAAGAAGCCACAGTGGAGGCAGAGGCTAGAAAA
The DNA here is from genome assembly GCF_004664715.2 of Peromyscus leucopus. Classification (NCBI taxonomy): domain Eukaryota; kingdom Metazoa; phylum Chordata; class Mammalia; order Rodentia; family Cricetidae; genus Peromyscus; species Peromyscus leucopus. Next base: position 71,982,111 of record NC_051065.1, on the reverse strand, counting down.
GACTTAGGAGATCTCTCTGGATGGGCCTGTGGGTCTCATGGTATTGCTTACTGCAAGCTCTCTCTATCCTCTTCTGGAAACTTGAGGTAGGGCTCCTCCTGTCCATCTCCAGGGAGGTCAAATTTGTGACATTACTCAGTTGCTCACCAGGACCTTCCTACCCTTTAGGAGTTGGTATTCAAATTCAGTGCTCTGTGGGTATACCGGCAGGAGAGGGGATGTGTTCCTGGTCTGGAGGGCATAGCTTTTGCCAGCTGGGACACCATACATGGCTAGGCAACCATCTACTAAGAGCTTAATCTCTCAAGAGCAAGTATTCTATTCTATTCTATTCTATTCTATTCTATTCTGTTCTGTTCTGTTCTATTCTATTCTATTCTATTCTATTCTATTCTATTCTATTCTATTCTATTCTATTCCATTCCATTCCATCCCATCCCATCCCATCCCATCCCATCCTACCCCACCACACCACACCACACCACACCACACCACACCCTACCCCACCCCACCCCATCCATCCCATTCGGCATTACTGACGAGGGAACCCAGGGCCTTAGAGGTGTCATCAAGTGCTCTAGCACTGGACTATAAGTCCCCAGTCTGCCCACCTCCTTTTTTGGGGGGAGGCAGGATCCCACTTTGTAGCCCAGGCTGTTCTGGTAGTCCTGGAACTCTATGTAAACCAGGTTGGCCTAGAACTCACAGGGATCAAACTGCTTCTGCCTCCCGAGTGCTGGGATTAAAGTGACACCACACTCAACCCCACTTCTATTCTGAATGATGAAGTAACAACTCCAGGAAGAATACTGTTCTCCAAAGACAAATAAGAAAAAGTCTTGTTCCCCCAACCCCTCAGCTTCGTAAACACTCTGTGAGTTTATGCCCTGACAGAGGGTATAGAGCTCAGTCTCAGATTCCCAGACCCCCTAGGATGAGTTTCAGGTGCTGGAGAAACCCTGGCCAAGTCAACTCTGAACACAAACAGGGGAGGGGGCAGGGGGAGGCATTAAGAACTCAGAGAAGGCTCCTGAAATATGTAGAGAAATACACAAAGGCTGACCTAAAGGGGGAAGTACAGGATTAAAACTGCTTCACTCAATAGAAGACACAACAGAGAAGTGTGGGATGTGACAGAACAGTCTTCAATTTCCAGCTGACTAGACTCAGTGGTCAGAGTGACTCTCAACTCCAGTCAAAGCAAAACAGCAGCAGCTTAACCAGAAATGAACAGCACAGGACATAAGTTAGAAAAAGAGTGTGCCCCAAGAGTAGATAGAGAAAACCACCAGATGGCTAACTCAAGTTTTAGCATTGACTCTTGTTGGGCTCTTAAAAACATAGCTGTGTTCTTGTCCTGCCTGGGATCAAGGGAGGAGAAGGAGATTTCTTGATCCTAAGTGAGGTCTGTTTTCAGTTTTTCAGCCAGGGTGGTCCACAGCGAATGCAGAGTGGTGGAGGCTGCCATGTCTGGTCCCTAACATGAGTACAGTGCCTGGACTGGCAGGGCTGACGGGCCCAGCTGCTTCCTCGCTCTGCCACAGACTGAGAGCATGAATCACCTACAATCCACTCAACCTGACTGCTTTCCCTCCAAAAGAACCACACACTAGTGAGGTCAAAGTCACAAGGATGGGCCAGAAGGACATTTGCGAGAGTCTTCCTACTGTCTTTGATCCTTGGAGAATGCCAACCTGTATTCTGTGCATGAGACGATGCATCTGATTGAGAAAATAAGATCATCCCTTGTATCATTTTAGAAAACAAGTTAATATCATATTCTTATAAAGTAGGAGGTAAGGGATTTGGGCAAAAGATCCAGGAACAAACCAAGGGATGTGGGTCCCTTGCATGGTTGTGAGGCCTGGAGTGCCTGCCATCTTCTGGGAGAATCTTGCCAGGGCAGACTGCCGCTGCTTTGGCTCTCACAGCGTGTCAGTCCTCGCTTTGGACTGGCGTGAGCGCGTCAGGGAGCGCCGACTTTGGCATCCAGCAGGAGCTACAGTTGTTAAATGACTTTGCCTTTCCCTAGCCTCCCTTCAGTTCCCCACAGCTGTACCCCATGACTTATTTGTGACAACGGTAGTTTTTAATCTTAAAATTCGGTCTCTAGGTCCTCAAGCATGCTATGCAGTTGTAGCCCTGAGCCATGGCACCAACCCTATGGCAGTTATTATTATTACTTTCCCTGTCTTTTTTAAGGACCACGGGAACTTGAAGTACCATTCTGATTTCTAGGGACACGGTGGTAAGGTCAGCTTAGCCCTGTCTTGAGCAAGGCACATCAGAGCAGGGTGGAGTTTCTAGGAAACTGTGACCACTCCCTTGTGCAGCCTCTTGGAGCTACCTTTCAAGTCCACTGGCTTTGCAAGAACACTCACCATGAAACTGAACCGATAGTCATCTGAAGCACTTAGTCAAATTGCAACAATAAAGTTCATAATTAGGATACTTGACATTTACTTTGTGTTTTGTATCCAAGGATCTCAGAGGCCTTCTCAGCCTGAGATGGCCTGGGGGACTGGACACACAGGCAACAGGCCATGGCTGTGGCTTCCCTGAGGACAAGGCTGCTTCTGTTATTAAGTAGCAATTTGGAGGCCAGACAGTGACCATGTTCTATACCCGAGCACACTCACTACATACAAACCCAGCAGAGCACACTCACTACATACAAACCTGGCAGGCAGATACATACTAAAAGGCAAAAGACCCTATGAAGACCTTTAGTCTTGGATATATTTGGGCTGTATTAACTGGGTCAAACACTGGAACTTATGCTTATTTTATTTTTTGTCTTTAGCGTGTGTGTGTGTGTGTGTGTGTGTGTGTGTGTGTGTGTGTGTGTGTGTATGACTGTTTGGAATCAGTCTTTCCTTCCACTGTGGAATCTGGAGACTGAACATAGTTATGGGGTTTGTGTGAGAAGTGCTTTAACCACTGAGCAGTCTTGCCAGCTCCAGGGTTGAATATTTTTAGACAATTTTCTCCAAGCCTCTTCTCAATTTGTTTGTGAGTACTTTTGAAGGTAAGTGGTATGGTGATACACACCAATAATCCCAGTGTTGAGGAGGATGAGACAAGAGCATCATGAGCTGAGGTCAGCCTGGCATACAGAGTGAGATGCTGTCTCAAAAAACAGTAAAGCAGTCAAACTATAGGATAAATAAGTGGTTAAATAAAACTTCAAAATTTAAATGTCTATATCTGTTAAAGACATCAAGTTTTAAAAAGCTTGTTTTGCTTTTAGGTTCATTCTGAATAACGAACCAACAAAAAATCCTTCAGATTGCAGTGTTTGGGGAAAGTCATGTAGAGGCACCTTTCTCTCCCCTGGTGGCCCCACAGAGTGCCAAAGAGGGGTGACTTACTCTGTACCCAAATTACTCTCCAGACAGTCTTGTTCCTGCCCTTAAATGAATGTGGCATTTGGGGTTTCACGTTTAAAATGTAATTTGGACTCATTTTAGATGTCTTCCTACAGCTTAATAAACATCTTCCCCAGACAGTCTCGGGGTCTGATTTTAATTTGTGGTGGGGTTACAGGCAAAGTAAATGTCAACTACAGCTACAGAGAGCCAATCTGTAATAGAACTAGAAACAGAAAGTGACTGACACACTCAAGCACGTAGCACGTGAGGCTTGCCCACAGGAAGAACTGCTCCCTGAGAAGCCCTGCACTGGTCTGTCTGTGATGAGAGCAGGGTTTCTCCTAGGAACCCTCAGCTGTGATCCAGAACAGAAAGGATGAGAGCTGCTTTCTCTGGCTGTGTCAATGTGAAGTCAGATGGTAAAGTGGAATAGTTCGGTCGGTGGCTGGCCTTGGGGTGTGTGCATCCCACAAGGCCACTACTGCCTCTACCACACATTCACCCGGGAACCCGGGCTAAGTCCTCAATGCCTCTGAGTTTCCATTGCTCTCTGTATAAAATAAAACAGCTGACCAATAATCTCACAGACCTTGATGACATTTAACTTTCACGAGTTAATGTGCTCCCCATGGTTAGGTAAGCTGACTTAGGAAGAGATCTACAAGTATGTGTTTCAGAGAAGCAACCCACCAGTTAAGAACAGATTTGTCTAAAAGTCAGGGGAAATGGGTGAATAGTTTTTCACTGGATGCTCTAGACCATCACCTTCCTTGAACAACAACAGAACAACTTCCTGGTTCCCAAGTGTCACTAACATCAGGCCAAGCAGAGAAGAAAAGCCAAGTCCTGAAGAGCAGGAGAGCAGACAACTCATTCTCATGGACAAACAATAACAAGTGTAAAATAAAGGTTTAATTCTCATGTTATTTATCTGTATCTGCCATTTATGATTAAGCAGAATAACATTTTGAAGAGTGTGAGGACAGGCTCCCAGATGGATAGTTCTGACTTTTCAATGCAGTGTCCATTAGCGGACCGGCTAGAAAACCTGAATTTTGAGAACAATAAAGATCCTTCCAATCTGAGAAAGGAAACATGATCACTATCATGTGTTAGATGCTACTTGACCTAGCTGCTAAAAAGCCAGGATGACATTCCTTAAGGGCCGGTGCTGAACTGCGGATGATCGACCTGAATGACAGTGCCTGTGAGAGTTGTATGTGCCAACATGATGGGCCGTAGACTGTCTGGGATCCAGTTAAATGCTATTTCTAGGTGTGTCTGTGAGGTTGCTGCTGGGATGGGGGTCTCAGCTGAATAGGTGGACTGAGTAACACAGCATGCCTTCCCCAAACGAGTGTTCATCAGGGAACACACTGAGGGTCTGAAGGGAACGGAAGTTCTCAACCAAAGGAAGGGAGAGCTGGTTGCTTGTCTTGATCTTGGTGAGAGACTACTTCCATGGGTGTTTCTCATTCTTAAGCCTTCAGATTTCTACAAGAATTCACACCACCTGCTTTTCCGGGTCTCCAGCTGGCAGACAGCAGATTGTGGGGCCTCTTGATTTTGATCTTAAATTGGGTAGAGAGATGGGTAGTGGATAGATAGTTGGACAGTCCTCTATTCACAATGGGGTTATATCCAGATAAACTCATGTTAAGTTTGTAAATACACTTTGCAAGTCATAGCTATAGTTTATATACTACTGAAAGACATAGCTTAGCTGAGTTCACATTAAAAATGATCAAAACACTTACTTCTATTAGCCTATGGTTGAACAAAATTATTTATTCCAACAGTTATGTTAAAGTGTTGAGTATCTCATTTAATTTCCTGGGTCCTGAACTGAAAGTGAAAGCAGAAGGTTAAGTCTGCTTCCACAGCACCACAACCACTGTAAGTCAGAGGTCCGTCCACACATCCGTCCATCTCTCTTAATTAGCTTGCTTCTCTGATGACCCTTGACTGACACAGTGTTCCATGTTTAGATCCTGCTTCAGAGAAAGTACCCCATACTACTTTACATATATTCAGTAAGTGAACCACTGTCTAGGAAGTAACATCGCTGTTCTCAAACTGGACTTCCAATCATTTACCAAGTTCCTTCACCTCCACTTCCAAGATTTCCCCAGACTTTATCCAGTTGGCTCTATCCCCACTGCTGAGATGCTGGTCCAAACACTGCTTTCCCTTGCTTGGTCTTCTGAAATAGTTCCTGCCTCTCACGTTGCTCCTTGGTAGCCTAACTGCATTGTTGCCAGAAAGATCTTCATGAACAAAAGGTTAGTCCTGCCATTTCCCTGTACTTCGACATTCTTCTATGGCTTTCCTTTGCATCTAGGACTTTTTTTCTAAAAGAAAGCATCTTTTAAATGCTACATTTATTGGATGCAGTACTACTTTTTACCTGGTTTGCTATGTCTAGCCCTTGACTTTCATTAATTTCCTAGAGCGTAACAAGTTCTTTCCTATTCTAGTGCCTTGATACATCCCCATGGCCTATGCCTAGAAAGCCTAGCCACCTGCTCTTTTGTGGACCAACCATTGTTCATCACTTAGATCTCTACTTAAATATTACTTTCTTAAAACTGACTAAATTGGAGGTGCATCTAATCTATGCAGTCACACCTCCCCTGCCCTTCACTGATCTCTATCACAATACACTGGTAGACATGCTTAATTGTTCAGTGTCTACCTTGGACCTTATACTCATATCGCATGATAACTCCCCAGTATGTCATATGTCAGAGATACTTATTCTGATGGATTTGACCATTGGGAAAGTTGATGCTTGCTCTCAGTTCCTACTGCTCCATTTGGAAAAAGGAAAAAGAGAATACCAGAAGAGAGATGCAAAGTCTGCAGAATGGAGAGGGTTCATCCAGTACAACACCAGGATGCTTATCTGCTGTTGGTAACAGATCTTCCTGAAGTCTGGGACTCTTTCTCTTACAAGCACAAAAGGAAAAATACCAAATGGTTTGTTCCAGGACTTCTGATTTTTCCTTTAGGCTAATGCCAAACCACTCAGCTGTTCTGATGAGAATTAGGCACTTTCCATTTTTGCCAGTGGTTTCAATTGCTGAAACTCTCCAGAAAGGTCAAAAAATTTAACTTTTATATTCAGTTCTCAAGCATCAAACACATAAGCCAAGCACTCGTTTTATAAATAAGGAATTCAGCACTCAGGACTGGATCTCAGAGCCATGGCCTGCTTCATAAGGAAGAAGTAGGTATAGTGATATTTTGTGAGTGTCAAAAATAAAATAAATAAAAGCAATTATCTTAAAGTCCAGTATGGGTGAGAGAATTTGTTTTCTTAACATGGAGCCAGCTTAGGCGTGGCAGAGAGCCGTGGACATTCGAGAATGGCTGCCTACTGCAAACTTCTGGCAACATACTTGGTTCCTTGGTCCACAGCCAGTGTTTGTCTTCATAAATGAATTCCACATCTTTATTAAGTGAAGTAATTTTCGTTCATTATTTGAAACATACTTTAAATATTTTGTTTCATGGCATTCTAATACAATTCCCTGAAGATCAAGGAAGATGGAAAAAATCAATTATATATTTTTTTCAAATTTAGAGTGATTATAAAAAGAATTACATGCCAATTTATTCATTATGATGAATATCACTTGACAGCATCTTGAATAACTCAGATGGCCATGATTAAAGGTGTCCTTCTGAGAGATGCCTTTCCATAGAAAATCCCAACACATTTATTAAATAGACCTCTCTGTGGGTCTGTGTGTGGGAGACCAAAGAGTAAGGACAATGGAGTTCATATCAAAATCAACCTCTCATAACAAGAATGAGTACCTGGACAGCCCCAAACACATTCCACGTGGGAAGCCTGCTTCTAGCCAGTCTGTAATCCGGAGAATGGATCTCATTAAACTGAATCGTATCTGACACAGATGAAATTGCAAAGTTGGCCCTTTGACAGATGAACTAATTGGCTTTATCCAAAAAAGGAGGAATTCTGGGGGCCATTTAAGTCATTAGAATTGTTGGGTTAGAGACAGCGAAGAGCCGGAAAAGGTGCTGGGCCCTAGCAGAAACTAGACTCAGCATCCTTAGTTCCCAAAACCATCTAATGGGTTTCACTGTTTTCTTTCCAGTGCTTATCATAATCAAGGCACTACGAATTTGCATCCCTAATGCACCCTTCTCCAAAGTGTGTTGACATCCCTGTAGGTTTTGAATGGCTCTTAATGCTGCTCTCCCTTTGGGCAGGTGCCCACACACTCCTTATATGGGCCTCAACCTATAGCGTGTCTGCTTTACTCACAGGCTTATTTTTTTTAAAAAATCCCTGGGAACCTCCTGTCTTAATTGCACTCTTTTAGAAAATTGAAAACTCAGAAGTCAGATGACTCAGAAAATGAACATTACTGGATCGCCACACATGGGGCCCCAGAAAGTTAAAAGTATCATCTCTCTGTGTGTGGTAGATTTGCTTTTTAGGGCTATTTTTGTCAAGAGGAAATAGATATAAATAAGACCATTTAGATAAACACAGGTTAGAGGAGAAAGCTGAGCCCCAGAGAGAGCTCATCTTTGAGCACTAACTCTCTGGTACCACGCTTCTTTCTCCAATTTTCTACAAAGACTAAATGTACAGGTTAGAATCCTCCAGAATCCTGAAATATCATTTGGTGGCATCAAGGGAAAGGGCTTCAACAGGTGTAACAAAAATACTTTATAACTGTGCTTCAAACACTTACTTAGCTTCAGCTGTGTTTTAAAAGCTATGCCCAGTCTAACATGAATAAAAGATCATTCTGCTCCCAAAGAAATTCATCATGTGTTAAGGGAAAGAGAGGAGGCATGGAGGCCAGGCTGTAACAGGAGACATCCCCCCAGAGTGATACTTAACACCCTGGGGGTTCCAGAGCTCAGAGGAGCAGACACCGGAAATGCTCAGGGGAAGAAAGACTAGTCTCATACTGCAGGCGCATGTGGGGGCTGTGTGTAAACATGAATGTATGTGTCGGGGTGGGGGTGGGTGGGGGCAGAAGCCTTCAGCTTAATTACCTCTCCATGCTAGGTGAGTTGTTAGAGTATGCTGGTGAAGATCCGGAAGATATTAAATAGCTCCCACCACCCAGAGCTTGATGTAAGGAAACAAAACAAAACAAAAACCATTCTCTTGGAATGACACCAGTCCCACCTGGTAATACAAGCCATGTCACCAGCACACACCCACTCAGGTGGATGCCCCTGAGGACGGAAGATAGGGAAGATTTATGGGCATTTAGAATTCTTTTCAACTGATTTCCCAGTTTTTCAGGGAGGTAACTGAGTCACAAAGGAAGAGAAGCAATTGATGGTGCTTTAAATGAAGAGGCACGGGATGGGGACGGACATCAGGAGTAAGGGGGAGGGAAGCTGGGAACTGGAAGCTTCCAGAGTCACAAAGTGCTTTTTTTTTTTTTTTAAGTTGTATTGTTCTATATTGAGCTGCTCACGAACAGGTTAAACTGAGCCAGAATTTAGCTCAACTGTTTTTTTGAATCTGAAGCTTTTTCCAAGACAGAAAGTTGGTACATTTGGTTGTTTTGTTTTGTTCTCTCCGGTATTTTTAGTCCTCATGTATTTTTAATTTGTAGTTCCAAACATATAGACAGACAGAAGATAAGTAGGGAGAAGATTTTAACAATCAGTGCTCAGTGAGATTTTTCACTGCGAACCCTGAGAATCGTTTTCCGTGACATTTTCTCCCTGGAGGGGACTTCTGCAGCAAATTAATTTTGGTTCCTGAAGGCACGCAGTCTTGACAAAACAATAGTCATAAAGTTGAACAATAGAACCAAGTTGAAAACATGCACACTTTTTTGAGAGTGGAGGGGGTCTGCACGGGCTTGAAACCTTTCGGTGAAACTCACTGCTGTCCCCGGTTTGTAAGCCGACATTGGCAGCCACTGAATGCACCCTTTCTTTCAAAGGGAAGGAATGAAAGGAAGAGAGGAAGGAAGGAAGGAAGGAAAGAAAGAAGGAAGGAAGGAAGCAGGCAGGGCACGCAAACCTTGGTCATCCTGGCTTACATATGAAAGTGAAACAAAGTGCCATCACCCAGCCAAAGGCCCAGCCCTGCCAGCCCCCTGCCACCCAACCAACTCTCCTTTGCTTATTCACTGTGGCTCCCTCAACACCTACTCCCTTGCCTCTGCATATGAAAAAAAAAAAAAGGCAGTAAAAGTGTCAGCCTGCCTTTGTCAGGAATAGCCAGTAAAAAATAATTGGAGGCGACTTAATACAGCCCATGCACAACAGTCGTGAGATAATTGATCCTGAATACGCCGCTCCCGAGTCTCCACATGCCAGGAAGACTCTGACTGTGTGGAGAAGTCACGGTGTGGCTTATTCAATAGAGGAGCTAAACAGAACTTGAGGCTCTCCCTGCAGCTCTCACCCCACCCCGCCCCCAGAACCCACAGCCTCCTGTGCAGCAGCTGCTGTCCTAAACCAGTGGCTTTTCCCTCCAATCTTCCTTCACGCAATTTCCCTTCCTTCCTCCAAGGGGCTGGCATCATAACGCCAGGCCAACAACTAGAACCACCGTGCACGGCTGGAGAATGAATACAGTATACCCAGTACCACATCTCCCCAGAGTGCATTCTCCCACTTAGAAAAGACTGTGATTGACATGGGGCAGCGGGTAGTTTTGAGTTTGAGGGTTATTTTCGAGTAATTGCCAGGCTTGAAATTTTAGTTTGTCAATCAGACAGTCCTTTTAAACCTATGAATGTATCCCTTTCCAGTGGTAGGGCAATTAAAGGAGAAGTGAGTAGATGACAAACCCTCACAGGCCTCTTTTCTTGTCATATAATTGTTGTTAAGAGATTCACTGCCATGTCTGGGGAGGAGGGAACCTCACGGCATTTTACGTTCAGTAAAAATGTCTGAAACCATTTTTCAAACATTTTGAGGTTTGGCACAGGCCTGAAATCCATCTTGCCAAGCACTTTCCCCCTTAATTTTTAAACCCATGTGTCTTTCAAGGGGAATTTAATCCGTATGTTTCTAATTCATTTACACTTAACTCATCAGAATGGTGCTTTGTAAGAACTATTTGATGTGCGGAGTCCTATGGGTGTCTCTCCCTCTCTTATAAGTCTGAAAGGCCTTTCTTTCTGAGAACCAGAAGACGGGATTGCCCAGCTGTAAGCCAAATGATTGGAGCCGTGCTCAGGATCAACACCGAAATCAGAGGCAAGAAAATAGCTAACACAAGGACGTAAACAGCCAGCCTTCCACGCCTGCCTGCTCCTCCATCCAGGAAGGACTCAGACTCATCCCCTCCCTCAACAGGCCCCATGCACAAGCTAAGAACAAAGCATGATGCTACAGCAGGAAAGGACATCGTTCGGTGGCAAAAATTCTTTTTGATTCTAGGGCTATCGGGGCAATTGGGAGTCCCACCTCCAAATCAGCAGAAATCAGACCTGTTGCATCTAGTTCCATGGAAGTATTGCCAGGGGATAACCCACCAAATGTTAGAGCCAGGAAGGACTGAGCAAAAGTTCTTCTGGTCAGGCAATGTTTGTCCAGGTTGTGTCTCAGGGACCTCTGAGGGGTGGTAGTGGAGTAAGCTGCAGGGGTATGGACCAACTGGGGCTCTGTTTCCCTGGCTAGACCTTCACAAAGGTGGATTTCCAAGTTCTTTAAGGGTAAACTTAGTTTGAAGGCAAATGCCATCATTTTGTAAGAGGCTCCAGATGCCCAGGTAAGGAATCTTGGAGTCGGGGCACAGGTGGGGAGTCAGCCCGGGGTCCCTGATGCTCACTATGCAGCACCATGACAGTTCCACTCTGTCGGGGCTTTTCAAAGCCTGAGTGCAATGCCACAGCGGGCAGATAGGGCGGAATTGGTAAAACCAGTACAATCTGATATCAGCCTTTGAGAGGCAGAAAGAGGTACCCATGAAATCTTATATTCAGTCAGGGGTACTATCCCACAAAGAGCAATCATAGTGCATGTATATATGCATGCATGCATGTATGTATGTATGTATGTATGTATGAACGCATGTATGTGTGAACACAGTCATTTCATTACATAGTCACAGAATTGGTCTCAGGAGACACCAAAAATGCACAGTTGCTCAAAACACTGTGGCAGTTATGAGTAACCTACTCACACGATCCCATTTTACTTGAAATCATCTCTAGATGACTCATGCCGCCTAATTTGGTGTAAATGCTGTGTGAAGAGTCATGGTGCTGTATTGTTCAGGGAACAGTGGCAAGAAGAAGTCTGTACATGTTCCGTACACACAATTATCCCCAAATACTTTCAGGCTGGAGATGGTGGAAGCCATGGATATAGTACCCACGGGTGCAAAATGCCAACTGTAAACTACAACACAAACGTACACATAGACACAATATGTTGGGCTGGGTAGAAAACAAGTTTCTTGCTGCTGCTGCACATAATGTTTTCTTCTTTTAAGGTTCAAAACCACTTTGCCACACAAAAAGCACATTTTTCTTGATGACAGTTCTACCCATGCCACTACCAACTGGTGGCACGATCCTTTCCGTGTGAGCATGCGACCCTGTGGTACAAGGGCCTAGTCCAACATAGGAGGCTTCGCTCAGGGTTTGGGGAAAAGAGGCACGGTTGTGGCGGCAGGAGGAGGAACACTGGGGGAGAAACATTGCTAGTTAGGAATGCAAGCAAGCGTGACTTGCCATGTGCATTTTCCAAGCACTTAACCATCGTTAATTAGTTGGAAACACCCTTCTGAGGTCAAGAGGCAGAGCAGCTCATCTCACACCAAGGAGCCATGGGGATTCATGGGGAGCTGAGTCCCAGGCTGCTGGGGAATAGCTATGGGAAGGTGAATTGGGTTAGCTGGCTGTGCCACATCTTACCATAAAGCATCATTGACAAAGGCACTGTCAGACATTGCAGGCAGCCTGAACCTAACAAATTAAAAGCTGCCTCTATGGCAAAGGGTGAGAAGTCATTAAAACAACCGAGATTTACCCCCCTCCGGTCTGCTTCTGTTGCTGTTATTGTTGGTCTTTTCAGAACTGGTAATGAAGTAACCTGTCCTCTGCGGTCATGAAATGCAGGAATCTCTATGGGATTGCAGTGCAAAGCTTGACTGTTTGGGGAGTGTGGTCTAAGCTGTGCCCTACATGGTGAGGCAGAGGGAGGAAGTGTGTGACTGGAAGGTCCGAGGTCACATCCTGCAGGTGGGTGGGTGGTAGTGCTGGGGATGCTTCCCGCTCAGAACTCATTGGACATCTACTCCATGCGGGTCAGGCTCACACAGGGCGGCCAGGAGAGGAGAGAAGTAGGAAGACTGTCAGCTCATCCCATCCCATGTATGGCCTGGGACTTTTGCACTGAAGGACACCATGATCCACCCACTAACTAGACCCCCAATGATCCTATGGTGGGGCGCATAAAAGGAGGTTATTTTGTCTGCCTCTCCAAGGCTCAATTTCACACTTGGATGGTGGTGAAGTCTTAAATAACCAGGGACCTGAATGGCCTTCAGCTTCTGGAAGAATAGCTTATCACTGAGGCCCTGTGCATCCAAATCTTTGTTTCTTCTCCATCCCTCCATTCTCGGAAGATTAAAAAAAGACTGAGAAGCATTAGCAAACAGACAGCAGCAGTGAGGCAGACAGCCTGGTGGGATAGAAGTGTGTACTGTCCTGCCTTACACCCGGGTCCAGGCCTGCTACAAAATCACCTTCTGACCTCAGACCGTTCTCTTCACATTTCTAAAAGATTTATTTATTTTGATTCATTGTTTTTGTTAATGTCTATGTGTGTGTCTGCCAAGTGTGTGCAGGTTCCCTCAAGGGCCAGAAGAGAGTGTCAGAGCCCCTAGAGCTGAAATCAACATGGTAACTGTGAGCCGCCCAGGTTGTGTGCTGGGAAGAGAACTCTGGTCCTCTGGGAGGAGTAAGTGCCCTTAACCACTGAGCCATCTCCCCACCCTCTCTCTTCACAATTTGGAGTGATTTCAATTTCTGATTCTGTGAAGCAAGTTGGTTGGACAGAAAGACTTCTATGAGTGCATTAGAATTATAGGATTATTTTTCTCTTGCTAAGGGGGGTCCAGATGGTGAGGGGAAATTTTAAATCAAACGTCGCAGCTTGGGACCTTCCCCACCCCACCCCCCAACCCCCCAACCCCCACCCCGAGCTTCCCCTTTGCCCTCAGAAGGAGGAAATGGCAGAAAGTAGTGATGTATGAGCAAAATCAGGAGTCAGAAAAGTCACGTGTCGGGAGGAGGCCTCGGCCTGTGTGAGAGTGGATGCTGGTGAGAGCTACCCTAGAGGGGAAACAACGTAGAGTGGGAGCAATTTACGTCTACATTTATACTAAATGAGCTTATCTTAATTGCTGCTATTATGATTAATTCCAGAGGAATTAAACAGGATCAGCTCTTTCTTACAAGGTGTTGTTGAGCTGACTGAAGCATTATTATAAATAAGAAGGCCAAGAAGAGGTAGATGCAACAAAAGACTTCGTGCTGCATGAAAAAAAAAAAAAAAGAAAAAAAAAAAAAGGAAAGACCTCTACTTGACTATGAAGCGGGAGGATATGAAAGTCTTGGCTTTTTTTTTTTTTTTTTATTGGAACTAAAGCAAACTACGGTAAAGTGCAATCTTAAACCTCATCTTCTGACCTATAAAGAAATGATCACCTAGTCTACAGCTAGCAAGACGGTCTTTCTCTTCACTTCCCTTCCTGCTCATGGTCTCAGTCATCTTCTATGACTAAGTTTACCCTCCTGAAACGGAACACTGAGTGACAATATTTCTCTCTGCATTATTATTTATTATTGTCCCTGTCGTTGTCGGGGGTGGGGTGCAAGTGTACGTATGTGTGCATATACATGTGAGTACAAGCATGGTGCACATGTGGTGGGCAGACAACATCTGGCGTCAGGTCTCATCTTCCACCTGATTGAGGCTGCCTGCCCTAGAGCTTTCAGGCATTCCCCTGTCTCCACTTCTCATCTTGTCACAGAAGCACTAGAATTACAGACAGCTTATGCTACTGTATCTGGCTCTATATGGGTTCTGGGGGACTCAAGCTCAGGTCCTCATGTTCTCCCCACGGAACCATCTTCCTAGTTTTAGAGAGTCCATCTTACAGGTGAAGCAACTGAACCTAGCAAAGTATCAGTGGGTTGTGAAAAAGTATAGTGCTAGCAAATGGCAGAGCCAGATTTGAACCCAGATTTCCCTTGACTCTAACAGCACTCCCGAGGCACAATTACACTGGACCATATTATATTAATGAGCAATGAGGTCCCACCTTTGGAAACAAGCTTGTCCCCTGCTCCTTCCTCTAACAGGGATGCAGGCCCTGTGGTGGGCACAGGGCACAGTCAAGTGGGCAAATAGGCCCCACAGGCAACTAAAGGGCCAGCTGGCCATCTCAGCTCATGGGTACAGCCCAACACGATTTCAATTCTTTAGAGACTCGAGGCTCCTAGTGACTCACGTGTGCATGCAGGGTATCGCAGTGCAGCCTCTTGGGACCACTCTCCCTTTCCAGTGGATGCACAACTGACATATTGCTTGGTAGTTTTTGTAGACTGTGCTATTGTGGGAGGGAGGGATCATTCAGTCCATTCAGTAATTCAGATGGAAAAGTAAAGAATGATAAGGAATTTGAGGCATCGCATGGAGAGACAGCAAAGTATCCAGATGGGTCATGGTTAGTATCTATCATCCTGTTTCTGGGATGATGGCAAACTATTGATTACTTCTTCCTGGGTGCTGCATTGCCGCATCGATCATTAATAAGCTCTCCTGCCAGTTCAGGAAGGAAAGATGTATGGCCTTGTTACGACGTGTCTATGCACTGTGTGGCAGACTCTAAGCCAAGTCAATTTCAGTGTTTAAGAGGATAATTCAAGGAACGGCTTCCGATGTTACCGACACCCGTGAAACACAGCCCACTGGAAGCTCCCAAAGCAGCAGACACTTCAACTAGGATAATGGTGTGTGTTGAGGAAACAATCACAAACTGAAATCCGGGCCAGGGTTTGGATTTCCAATGCTACCCAATTCCTCCTTCCTAGTGGGTATTCCCCTGTTCTGTGCCTCCCAGCCAGGGAGTTAAATAAGCAGTTTTCTGCAACCCCTTGTAAGTTCTAAGGACCCCGAGAACCAACAAGAAATGAGCAGAAGAAAACCCCACTTTCATCTCCAGCGGCTGCAGCTGTAAGTACAGGCCCAGATTCTGCTCACCCTGTTTACTTCCAGGCACATGACAAGACTCATTCTCAACACTAATTTCTGCCCCTTAACCCTGACCTGACCTATATGTAATGTCTATTAATATTGACTGAGTGATTGATTGATTGCAGTGTTGGGGATCAAATCCAGTGCCTCATGCATGCTAAGCTTGCAATTTGTATCACTAAGCAGGACCTGAAGCCCCCCCCCCCCCCCCAGTGAAATTCAGCAATGTTTTCATCACTCAGGTAAAGGCAGCGTCATCCAGCCGCAAGTGCACATCACTCACTGGTGTGATTGCACACTGGGAATTGAATCTAGTTCACTTTTTCTTTTCTTTTCTTTTCTTTTTTTTTTTTTTTTGAGACAAGGTTTCTCCGTGTAGGCCTAGCTGTCCTGGAACTTGCTCTGTAGACCAGGCTGGCCTCAAACTCATAGAGATCTACCTGCCTCTGCCTCCCAAGTGCTAAGATTAAAGGCATACTCCGACACTGGCCCATGTCAGTTTTTTTATTCTCAAAGCCCCCATTGTGCATGCCTAAGATACCCGGGTCCCTTCCCCAAACTGCATGGCCTGCCACACCCCTTTCACCCAGGCCAGGAAAAGCTAGCAGGTTTTATGGGGCTAGTCCTTGCCTCATTTTTCACCAGCACTGCTTTTACTGTTCTGCTGCTGGTACCTCGTACCTGCTCTGTGTGATGGGTTTGTGCATTTGTAAGTTTGTGGTCTCAACTTCACCATGAACTGAGAAGAAAACTATGACTCCCCATATATGGGGGAACTGGGAGAATGCCCCTCAGTTTAGATGCTTGGTTCCTGGAACAAAAAGAAGGAAGATGTCCTAAGAGAAAGCCCGGGGAAAGAAGAACTCCTGGGAAGAAGATTCAGCCTAGAGTCTGGGAATAGCAGCCACAGCAGTGACAAGTGTCCTCAGGAGGTGTCTCCCCCATGGCAGTTGCTGGTATGCTGTTGTGAATTCACTAACAGCTGGGGACCCTCTCCACAGGCCCATAGGGGTCTGGTTCTGTGCATTTTACAGAGGAGAGAGGTCAGATTGTACAGAGGTTCAGTAGCTTTCCAAAGTCACACAGGTGGTAGGTAGAACGGTGATCTGAGCCCAGGCTTCTAGATCCCAAAGGCCACATCCTGCAAGAGATTCCACAGACCCAGGATGTGACACCTCCCCATTTCCATCCCCTTCCTTCTTGTCATAGGTGAGAGCGAACGGCAGCGTTTGGCTGTAGGTTTGGCATTGATCTGTCCTGTGTCTCTTTTCTGGTGTTCCCACAGCCCTGTCTTCTCCTTCCCTTCTGGCATAAAAACATGGCCCAGGGTCCCCTGTGGAAGCCAGTGTCCACTGAGGCCAAGCTCCAAATGAATGGTGAACAAGTACGACACCAGCGGCCTCCCTTCAATGGCCGCCTGACAGTGTTCACAGACAGGCACCGCCCTGGGACCTCTTTCCCACTGAGTGACTTGTCATGGTGGTGGTGGGTGTTTTTCAGGGCTGGCATGTGAGTCCTGGACTAGAACACCTGACTCTCTGCTTTTACATGGAAAATCATTAATGCTGACCAGTGCAAGCCAGTCTGGGAAGATCGTTTGCAGACCTGGACTGGACTGGACTGGACTCTATACCATCATTTTCTAAGATGTTGCTATTAGGAGAAATAAGGTAAAGGTATAATGGTGTCTCTCACGTAAATTCTTTAACTCATGTGAATCAACAATTACCCAAGCAAAGTTAAAAAACACCCCTGTCTTCCAAAAAACCCAGAACAGTCATCCAACAATGACAAAAGTGATATCTAGTGTCACAGAGGGTGTAGTGGGTTAGAGACCCCTGTTTAGGATTCTGTGGGTCACAAAATAAGGCATTTCTGATCACTGGTATATAGCTCACAGTAAGGTCAAGAACTCTGGCTCTCAAAAAAAAGGAAAGAAAGAAAGAAAGAAAGAAAGAAAGAAAGAAAGAAAGAAAGAAAGGAAGGAAGGAAGGAAG
This sequence comes from Peromyscus leucopus, assembly GCF_004664715.2. NCBI lineage: Eukaryota > Metazoa > Chordata > Mammalia > Rodentia > Cricetidae > Peromyscus > Peromyscus leucopus. The sequence continues at coordinate 71,964,512 of NC_051065.1, read as the reverse complement.
GAAGGAAGGAAGGAAGGAAGGAAGGAAGGAAGGAAGAAAGAAAGAAAGAAAGAAAGAAAGAAAGAAAGAAAGAAAGAAAGAAAGAAAGAAAGAGAAAAGAAAAGAAAAAGAAAAAAAGCAAGTGTACCTTCTCTGTTCCCGAAGGGTCTCAACACACCGCTGATACCCACCGAGCTATGCCTAATGACTACAGACTAAGGACCTTCACTCTGGGTGAGTTCCCTCACAGGTGGGCATGTATGGTTATTCCCAATACGATGCTGACTCCACACACTCTTAGTACAGGCTTTATCATTGGCCACCAGGATACCAGAGAGAGAGAGAGGTGGGGTGGGAGGGAGTATGAAAAGCCTGCTACTTGGAATTTGCCTGGAAAATAGAAGTCTTGTTCAGGAAAACTATGGGACAAATACAAGCATTTAGGACTTTTTCACGATCTTTAAAAGTTTAGCTTTAAATTTCATTTCAAAACTTGGCACTCACTCAAGCGCTCAGCCATGGAGCATTTGTCAAGCATACATATATCCTTAGCACCGAAACAAACAACAAGATCCAACACAGGGTATCTCTTGAACTTGTGTGAACTTGAACTTGGATGAAAATGAGGCCATGCATCCAGCGGAGATGCAGACTTTGGAAGTGTCTGCTTCTTGTAAATACCGTTCTTCCCCATGCAAGCAAGGGTGGTCCCACGCTCCTCTTCACCCCAGTTTATGTATATGGGGGGGGGGTGCAGCCTAGCTGAAACAGTCGTGGGACCAGGAGCTTCCCCCTTGCCTCTTGTGCCACAGGTTGACAGACAAACCTAGTTAATGACGTCACAAAGAAGGCTCTTCATGGGTAGTGCTAGAAAACTACGGATGGCGTCACATAAGGAATGAATCTTCATTCCAAAAAAGTGGGGCTGAAAATAAAGCAAGTTTCCAAACAGGCAGAGGCAGCCCCTCTTTACCCTTCCCCATTCATTTCTTCGGGAACTCGAATGCCAGCTGAGTGTAAAATGTATCTTTCTCTGAAAAGCTATGCCCATGCCTTTCGGCATGCGTCATTATTGTATATATGTATGTGTGTGTGTGTGTGTGTGTGTGTGTGTGTGTATATATATATATATATATATATATATGATACACATAAAGCAATTGCACCTGCTCTATGGCTGGGAAACTGAGAGAAGGGACTTCAGTGATGGTGAAAGGTAGGCTTCATGTGTGCAGGAGGAGGGGCTGAGCTAGCTCCATCCCTCACATTTAAAATACAGGCTTGCTGTACCCAGCAAGGCAAGCTCAGAGATAGATTCTGGCCCCTCCCCCCTTTCTCCAGAAAGCACTTCTCCAGCCTCTGTTCCCCTTTCACCTCTGGTCAGAAAGGAGGGAGTGGAAAGACCGATAGCATGTCATGATTAATTTCACACAAAATATGCAAACACCTTGCAGGGATGGACCCCTTGCCTCTGTTCACATTGATCTGCCTGATAAACCAGGTTAAATAAGCCAGGAGAAGGGCAGAGGCCCCACGGGGTGAGCTGGGCTTGCTCTCTCCTTTTAGGAGCTTTTATTGCACATACAATACCAAATCCACATATCGTACAAAAAGGTAGCGCTGATTTTTGACACAGAAGTCTCTGTTTCCCCGTCTCTGAGAGCATCAGAAACTGATTCATTCCTCCTAACCATGTATTAGTGTCAATCCATTACTCTACTATTAACTTGTTTCTAAAACAAATCAATCAAGGTTTTTTTTTAATCACCACTCCCACAACTCCCAGGATATGAAATTAAGAAGACGACTGTCGTCAAGACAGCCCTAGATCACGTCCGGCGCCACGTGGAACAATTTTAACAGAAGTTAAAATTCTGAAGAAAATGCACACTCACTGCTAACTGGAGCAAAATGACAGTGGGAGACTGCTGCTACTTTTGAGCGTCATCAGATACTACTTTAAAGTGTATCTGTAAATCCTCAACCAACAGAACACCACAGCCACGAACTCTCTCCTCAGCACCACACAGACTCCTGTCCCAATCATTCACAATTCACCGGCTATACTCAGAAATCCCTCCCAACCCCACCCACCACCACCCCATCACTGAGACCGTTTATGAAAAGAACCGTTTGGGGGGTAGGTAGAGGGAGAGGGAGAGGGAGAGGGAGAGAGAGAGAGAGAGAGAGAGAGAGAGAGAGAGAGAGAGAGAGAGAGAGAGAGAGAGAGAGAGAGAGAGAGAGAGAGAGAGAGAATGAGTTCTGGTGGAGGAAAATAATATACAGCTGTAATAATACCGTGTTTTTAAAATACCATACTATAGTTTTACTTTTAATAATAAAAGATAAAAAAGGGGTGTCTGTGAATAATTAGAGGTTGCAGTCTGAAGCCAGTTAAAGTCACTGCAATCGATAATAAACTGAAAACCCCCTGAGAGCAGGTAAATGCCTTGCAACACTGACCCCCTCTCACGTTACTTAACTACCCTGTGGTTCTTGCATTACATCACCATTCCAGCCATTGGTCCCTGCGTTTTAACTCTCTCCCTGTCTCCTCCGATTAGGAGCAACACAGCAGCGAAGAAACTTCTCCGGAGTTTGCTCTCTCTCGATTTGCTTTTTTATGTGTGGCTTTTTTTGCTCCTGCGGCTTCGGTGGGGTTGACTGATTTCCCCCCTCTAGCCCGGCCTCTAAACTCATTCAGGTCTCTGTACTAGGAAGAAAAAAAAAAAAAAAAAAAACTCTGATCAAAGTGAAAAGAAATGCCTCTTCCAGGCGAGAAGAGGAGCCGAGGGGCTGGGGAAAGGGGGAAGACGGGAAACAAAGAGGGCAGAAAAGCGAGAAAGGGGAGAGGAAGGAGGAAGACTCCACACAGAAAGAAGTAGGGGCCCCCAAAGTCTCTAAAATCAAGAAACAGAAAATAAAATTACAAACCAACCTCATGGACATCACTGAGGCTGAATTCCCTCCTGAGGTGCAGAACATGAGAGCTGTGGAATGAGTGTGTGTAGAATTTGAGCCAAAGCTTAACTAGCTTGAGTGAGTCATATCCTTCCCATTTGATTCCAGGCCAAGCGATGATGTAATGCGCTGGCCCTTCTTTAGCGCCCTGCTCTGGCTCTCTCCCTCTGGCTCCTCTGCTCGCTCTCTTTCTCCTGGGCTCGCCCTCCTCCCCCTTCTCCTTTTTAGCTCAGTGCTGGTGAAGTCACCATTTAAATCTGGCAGAACTGAAGCAAAAACTTCAATGTAACCAAAACAGCCCCAGGCCGGGTTCCAGGCTCAGGGCCTTCGTGGTGCAATCGCCCTTAGAAACCGGTAAACAGAGTAGGAAACAGTGCTGTCCGGGATGGCCCACAGCTGCCATAGGAGCTCAGAGAGAGACCCCCGGGGGTCTGCAGCCAGGGGCGGCGGCGTTGTTCTGCTAGAAATAAATAAATAATAAATAAAGCAAGCTGGGTTTGGAAAGCGCCCTGAGTTTGGAGCTAGGGTAATCACAATGAAGAATTAAGAACACCAATACCAGAGAGGGGACAGGTTGAAGGACCAAGAATCAAAAGCCAAGCAAAGGGCTTCAGCTCAGAACCAGGTGACAGGCTTTCTTTCCACTCTCTGTGAACAGTTTTTTTTTTTTTTTGTTGTTGTTTTTTTTTTTTTTTTCCTGGAGCTGCATGGTATTTTCTGCTGCAGAATGCCATGCCCCTACTCCACTCCCTCACCCTTGAGTTCTCATATCTGACCTCCCTGTCAGCAAGGGCAAAACCACTTCTGGTCCAAACACGCGCCTGTGTTTGGCGCCCTCAAGGACTGTGAAATCGAAGTCATTTCTCCCTCCCTGGGCCGCTCTGGTTCTTTAACGTGCTAAGAGAAAAGGACCTCTGCAGCCCAGTGGAAACCTTGTCTTTCTGAGGTTAGCTCTCTGCTCTCAGGGACCTCGCCAAAGAGAGGATAGGAAAATGATGTGGCCCCTTCACAACAAAAGACAAGCATCCTATTCATTACCTTGCTGCAGGGATGGGATGAGCGTGTCTGGTGGGGCTGCGTGTTTTAAGAGTGTATAGGGAGAGCAATCTCTCTCTCTCTCTCTAATTACAGAGGGAAGAAAACAGCCTGGGAGTGGTGGAGAAACCAAACGTTATCTTCACAAATGATAGCAAAACCCTTTTAATTGCTGAATTTTGCCCCTACGTCAACTCGCCACACAGGGTACCCAGAAAAGTCCCAGCTCTGGGCACCTTTGTTAGCACAGTCCTTCTTAGTCCATCTTTTCTATTTCCCATCACAACTGTGTGCCTCCTCAAAAAGAAAAAAAAAGAGTAATGTTTTTGAAAATGGGAAGCTCACTAGGAGTTTTTTTTTTTTTTAAACCACAAAAGCAGAAGAAAGGCATGAGGTTGCATTTCACCCCCAAAACATGATCACAGCTTTAACTCCAGTCTAGTGCCCTTGTCACTGTGTGCCAGTAAATCGGGAACGTGATTAAAACACATCTCTTCACATGCCACAAAGCAGAGAGGAAACTTTAGTTCCGGGAAATCGCTTAGCTTACCAAAGGTACCTGCTGTTGAGGGTCCAGACCTGTTCATCTGGATCCATTGGAATTTAACTCAGCTTCAGGGACTATCACTTCACTCAGGATGAAGAGCAAAATAGCAAGATTTGCCCCACACTTTCATGACCCGGGGTGGGGGGCGGCGCTGGGGACTGAAGGAGCCTTCACTGGCAAGCTGCCCTCTGTCATGACATCCTCAATTGATGCTGAGGCCACCGTGGCTCTCGGTGACACCTTTATCAAGGCAGGCAGCTCTGAATTAGAGGTGACCAGCCATAATTACAGCTGGCGCCACTGAAGCAACGTGCCCTGACGGCGGCAAATGCGGTTGTTAGAGTTTGGTCCACCGTGTCAGTGGCCTGTATAACTCACTTACGTCTCACTGACCAAAAGCAGCCATTGATTTTTCTTCTTCTGCAGGGAATAAATAAAACAAAATTTTCAACAGCTCCTACAATCTATAATTCCAAGTCAGCTTGGCAAAATTTTGTATAAATGACTTTCACCTTTTTAGAAGAGACTTACATTTTTTTCCATTTTACCCCCTCCTACCCCTACCCGCCCCCCAATATTCTTCCTTGTCTTGGTTTCCATACTTAATGTGTTGGTGTTATTATTTTAGGCATATCGAAATAGCTATGGGGTGGGGTCTTCCAAACTGATATTTTCCTATACACTCAATATGCTACGCCTAGGGGTTGTTTCATCCCACATCATAGGGACTGGATTAAGCTGTTGAGTGAGGGGCCTCTGCTGTGTTTGAGTGAAGTAGGCATAAAGATTTCACCCAGAGAACCTCCCTGGCTTTCCCTGGAAAGCTGCAGAGATGACAGCTTTGGCCCAAGCCTGACCAAGACCTCTGCTGAGGGCCTCAGGTATCAGTGTTCTTTCTAGGATGAGGCTGGCCCGAGGAGTCCAGAGTAGGCAAGTGAACCTCAGATCCCAGAGTCACATATCCAGGGAGTTCAGTATTTCCAGAACTCATCCATACTCCAAGGACCCAGAAATGCCTACTATACCTGATCAGGAATGAGGCATCAGGGTCCCACTGTCCCAGAGCCCAAAAGTCCCAATACAGCTTCTTCAGGAAAAACAAATAAGAGAATACTGCTTCGTCTGAGTGCTGGACTGAGTTGAGACCAATTGCAGAGCTCAAAGAGGTCTGAATGTTTAATCTTATGTACACTTTCTGGCTGAAGTGTGTCTTTCCTTCTGCTGCTTCTAAACCGAGCAATGGCTGCTAGGCATCTCCCACTGGAAAAGAAACCCCGACTTCCCTCCCATGCGGAGCTAATGGGAGAGACTATGCTAATCCCCACAGGAAATTCCCCTCCAGACCTCCTTTCTCACCCATGATGCCCCCCTGCCCCCACTCCAGTTCCTCCATGTTCAGACTTCTTCTAAGGAAAGCATGCTTTTAGGTGGGGACTGGTACAGGACAGTCATCCTGGTGGGAACCTTCACTGAAGTAGCCCTGGCCAGCCAGCGGGCTAGGCCCTCAGACTAGCCAGCTCAGTCAGGATTCCTTCCAACACCCTCCTCTGCAGAACCGTCATCCTTGAGGAGAGGGTGGCGGGTACCACGCAGCTGTTCCATGTAACTCACTCAGACTCCCAGCTCCTGATGACACGTTCGGCTCCAAAGAAGAGGAAACCTCTGAGATTTGAGCCCCTTTGGATTCTTTCCAAAACACCCTGCTCTAAAAGGCACAACAGGACTTGCAGGAGCTGAAAGGCCCAACAGCCAAGGAAAGGAAGCTTTCTGTACTGGTGAATTTCTGAGCTCCATTACACTATGGAAGACACAGACAGCAATGTAAGAAATAAGGACCCTTCCTAGAGAGAGCTGGCATTTTTTTTTTGTTTTGTTTTTTTCTTTTAAGCTTCATCTATTCCCCTCAAGGAAAAGCATGCCATCTTCTCCCAGACATTGTTTTTAAAATTTAACCCATGATTCCTCCAGCCTCTGGGGAATTTGAGAGGCCAGATAATTTCAGAGTTAAATAAGCTGTAATGACTATCACATGTAATCAGTCATAAACCTAGTATTAAAAATTATTCCCCCAAATGTGGCATCTCTTCCTTTTTTAATTTACAATAACCATCCAGGTGGTTTTCCAAGGACCCCTTTGCAAATTGCTTCCAGCGAACCTTCCGGTCACAGACCACTGCACACCCACATGGTGTCACTCAGCATTCCTTTCAACTTGGGTGTCCCGTGTTTTCACAGTGGACAGAGGTTGAGGGGTGTTGGCGGCATGTCTCCTAAACCATGTGCAAACAGGACTAGCAGGCTTAGATCACTGGGCCTGCTAATACCAACCCTAGGCTCACCCAGGAGAAAGTCAGGCCTTGAGTGATTTGTCCTTGGTTACTCTTATCTGGTACCTAGTGCAACTCCTATAGCCTGGCACCAAGTAGCCTCAGGCAGCTCACTGGCCATTCTTATGTCAAATGCCGTGTGCAATGTTCTGAAGAGGCAATTCTGAATGAAAGGTCATGACCATCTAATGACAGGAAACTTTATGGGTAGGTAGGTACTAGGAGGTTATGTGAGACCTTTGATAGTCCTAAATTATCACCACTGATTTTGATTACATGTTTCCCTCAATTTTTATTTCACTCTTCAAATATAGATACCACCATATCACTCAAAGCTGTCATACAGTCTGAAAGGCAAGTGGCCTGAAGCATGATCCTAATTAGTCTTATCAATAAAAACCCGGAGTCAGATATGGAAAGGGTGAAAGCTGAAAGATCAGAGAAGCAGAACAGCAGCCACTGGAGACTTCTTACCTCTACGAATCCTCACACCGAATGGGGGGCTGAGATCCTGTCACCACCTGCCTTATATTCCTGTCTCCACATCCCAAGGGCTGGGATTAAAAGTGTGTACCACTGCGCCAGACTCTTGTTTCTCTTTTAGACTGGTTCGTTTTCATGTAGCCCAGGGTGGCCTTGAACCCCTGATCTTCTTGTTTCCTCCTCCCAAGTGCTGGGATGAAAGATGTGTGCAACCACAGCCTGGTCTCTATGGCTAACTAGTGGCTAGATCCACCCTCTGATGTCCAGGCAAGCTTTATTTGTCAGAACACAAACAAAAGATCACACAACAGTGGCCACCACTGGATATTTGTTGAGTAGACAAGTGAATACACTTGTCAGTTCAAGGATTATCTGGACTATGCTTGTCTTACTGGACACAAGGGCCATTTTTGGCATCCTGATTTAGAAACAGGTCAGGTCCAGAGAGCACCTTCCCATGTCCTTCTCAAAAGCCATTTGCTTCTATTTTCTTACAGGTCTTTCTTCTTGCAACCGAGGCCTTAGCAGGTATCTGGCTCATGAGGAGTAAGTCCCCAAGAAATTTGACTGAATCCCAGCCAGTCACTGAACAGGCTGCCCAGTGCTCCCTGGACCTTCTCTTCCCTAGAAGATTCTGCTCCCTTTCCTCTCTTACTGTCATTATTTTTCATTTTGTTTGTTTGTTTTGGCTTTAAATTCCTTAGGGCCTAGCAGGCCTGGGATGGCAAAAAAAAAAAAAAAAAAAAAAAAATCCAGGGAGGTTGCAGGCTGGCCTTCCTCCTCCCTGCTCTGCACTTTCTCCTCAGAGGCCTTCAGGTTCCCCTGACCCCTTTCCTGAATCCACAGGTAGATGTGGAAGATGAACAGTGGGGTTTTACAAGGAACCGCTGAAACAAGACCATGTCTCCCCATTTCCCACGTGACATCTCCAGTGAATTGAAAATTAAGGCGAGAAGACCCAGAGGAGCCCCTTCTGGTGCTCTTCATATAGCTTTGGAGGTATCCCAAGGAAAAATAGACTGATACTAGGACCCACTCATGCCAAAACGAGTGGCTGTGTCTCTGTAACCCAGGGGAGGGGCTGTAGAAGGGGCAAAGGAACCGTAAGGATGCCACAAGATGGATGAAACAGATGAGATAATCATGCTTTTGTTGAGAGATTTTAGAAGATCAGAGCCCAGTGAAGTTGTTAGCCTACACTGCATCCATGTCTTCATGCCAAGAGGAGTCAGGGCATGGGCCAGTAGTGGACCAGAACTGGCTCAGAGCAATTAATCCCAGGCATGTAATAAAGCAGGGAAAGGAAGCCTTCGTGGCTCAGTTGGGTATCTCCATGAAGGGAGATGGTCTACCAGATGTCCACTTTCCACTCAGATCCGGTGCAGGGACTGAGTTAGTGAGGCAGAAGCACATAAGCAGGTTATAAAAGTCAAGAAGACACTTACTCCAGGGACAGACAGACAGACTGAGACGCATAGGCAGGATACAAAGCTGCCGGTTCCTGCTGTCTCCCACGAGTCCAGGCCCGTGCTGAAAGCGACAGCTGTCCAAATGCTCATGAACACTGGTAATGCTCAGCAAAGCCACGGTGCTCTGATGAAAAGAGGGAGCCATACCTGCCACGGTCTGGACATTTCCAAAGGCACGCTATTTTCTATTAGTGTCTCCATTTTGGCAACTCCACAATCATTAGGCTCCCATTCATTTTCTTCTCACTATATTACTCATGTGGAGCATAATTATGGTCTTCTCTATTACGTCTAAAAATTGTAGAAGCAGTAATATTGCTTTGTTTTGTGTTATCAGCTGCATCTACAATACGATCACTAACCACCTTGACCTGAGCACTGAATGAAAAGTAGTCTAATACAAAGACAGGGACATAACCACAATCCTTTCCCCCACACTGCTCTGTATCAAGGCTATAGTTCCTTTAATCACCCAGGCACAGTTTGTGACAGTTTTGAGTTCAGAAGCTGTCACTGCTCCTGACCTGGCAAGTATGGTGGAGAACGTATGAAGACAGCCATCTCTTGCAAATGTCACGCTTGTGGTCAGAGAACCGTTCAAAGAGGCAGGCATAGAGTGGGAGAGGAAGAGAGGTTTGTTGTGTAACCTCAAAAAGTAGAAATGAGAGAGATGGTCTCCCTGGTCCTGAGGGTCTCACACTACTCCCATGAGCTTGGCCACTTCACTTCCATATATCCGAGTCTCATCAGGGCCACACTCTGACCCAACACTGCAGACTCCATACCTTCAGCTCACCTGGTCCCACTCCACTGTCTCCAAGACAAACCTGTGGCTACCAGAACTCGACCATATTTGGCAGAGAAGTTTGTAAGGCAAATCAGCCAGTAGGGACTTTCAAAATCAGTGAAAAATAGCATATCATACATGCTGTAAATTCTAAACACTAAGTTAGCCTCTTTATGAATCACCTTGCCCTTACTTCTAAATTCCTGGCCACTGCACATTGTAGTCATCCCTTGACACCAGAGAGGAGTTGGCTCAAGGATACCTGTGGGTACCGGAACCCAAGTATAGTCAAATCCTGTCTATAAATTGGCACAGCAATGGCATATAACCTATGCCCATCTACCCATATGCACTAATGACTTGTCTGAACAAAACCCCTAAAGATATTTTCTGCTGGCTGTTTTTTTAATTGTTAAAACTGTTTACACACACACACACACACACACACACACACACACACACACACACACACACACGGCTACAAAGGTAATGATAGATTTGAAGAGCTTTTGAGAACATTAAAAAATGCTAAGGAAGGCTAAACTATGGAAGTGTACTTGTGTTTCCATTCACTAGGAGTCCAGCTGTGGGACTTTGTGCAGCTGATAACTGACCTCTCTTTGAAGGGAGCGGTGTCTCAGCACGGATTGACTAAGAGGGTTTCTACAGGAAGACTTCTCCAACACTTCTGCCTGCGTGAATGGGAAGGTTCTTTTTTCTTGTTTTAAACCTCAACGCTTGTCCCTTCCAAACGAAATTATCTGTGTTTTGATTAACTGGGCCCCTGAGTTAAAATGTTGGTTTTGATAAGGGACAATAAATGAAAGAGAAACTGCTGAGATAATATTTTGGTTTCCAAATCCACTTCCACATTCTGCTGTCCTTCTCAGGCCCGTACATGACTGTGGTTTCTTTATTTACACCAGAATCCTGGAAGGAAAGGTGCAGTTAATCCTGCCTTACAATGAGGTTTGCCTCTGAGCTCTGAGCAAATGGTTGCAATGCCTCTTTCGTGTGCACTGGTATGTTTCAGTCTTTCCAAAGGCATAGTACAATGTGATTAATAAACGTTTCGCTTTGTCCTATGAGAGGGAAGACAGATTAGTTATGATGTCCAAGAGAGTTCATAAAAAAAGGTCCCAAACTTCTCTTTCTTCACAAAGTTGAGCATTCTTCTGACATTAATAGAAATAGGAAGGAAATTGAAACTGAGGTACCATCTGCATTTATCCCAGTACGCATTCTCTGATATTTCCTTTTTTAAAAAATGTTTTTAGTCTTTGGAAGTTCCATACATTTACACCAAGTTCGTTGATCATATCCATCCACAGCTATCCTCCTCTGACTCCTCCTAGTTCTCCCCACTTAGCTCCCCTCCCAACTTTATGTCCTCTTAAAAAATAATCTCAGCGATTCTCAGATTCTTGGAAATGTGTGCTTGGAAATGCCTGGCTACAGCATCAAAATGAAGATTTCTAGGTGTACTCTGAGGTATTGTGTAAGTAAATGTAGAGGTTAAAGAATGTGTATTTAAAAAGTATTTTGAAAACTCCCAGCTATTTTGATGATGGTTTTTTTATACACTAAATTATGAGAAAGACTAAATTCTAGCTGGCCGTCTTAGGACGGCCATTCTATAAGCATAGAAACTATAAATAAATGCTAAAGCCAGGTGTTGTATCCTGTGCCTATACTCTCCAGTACTCAGGAGGCTGAGGCAAGGATTGCTTAAGCCAGGTAGCTCAAGACTAGCCTGAGCAATCAACATATAGTAAGAACTTATCTCAAACAAAACAACAACAACAAAAACCAACAACTTTGTTTTGAAATAAAATAAATAGGGGCTAAATGTATAAGTCAGTTGTAGAGCACTTTCTCAGCATTCTTGAGACCTTGGCTCAATTCCCAATACTACGGGGGACAGGGGGAGTAAATAAATAAAATGAACAAAAGAAAATAAATATTATATGTGCATTTTTCTCTGCTGCTTGTGTTCTAAAGAAGCCAGGATTGCTCTCTACTTTCTACTTCTTAAGGTAAAAAGAATGTAGTGATCTGTCTGCAAATGACCAAACCTCTAAGGACTGAGTGTCATGTTGCTTCCAAAACAGGAAGCCTATGGTGGGTAGAAAGAAAACATACATGTTCACAGCAACATGACACCCATCTGCATGGTTTGTGGAATTGTGGTCTCCAGGACCCCTGATAAGATTGGCGTTTCCTGACCTGTGGCTAATTTTGCAAGGCATTCCCCCTTCTGTTTACTTTCAATGCCTCCAGATGTTTATTTTGCAATGTTTCTCCTCTCTTAATGTGATAGTCACAGTGAGGCGGTGGGGGGCTATTGGTGTGAGGACTCTTTCATGGTCCTAGTCCACTATACCTTCGACATAAGATGGTTATTTTCTTGAAATTTAGTTGAGCATCAAAGATGGTTCTGGTTCTGGATCCTCATGAATGCTGCACTGTCCGACACAGGGTTCTTGTCTTTAGGGTCCTTTATCCACTATTTGCCCTAAAGGGTATTCAAAGCATGTTTTAGAAGCCTTTCATTCCTAGCCTTGTCAAGTGCCATAGCATTTAAGAGGAGAAAATGCCTGTCTATCCACATCTAAAAATCGAGAGTGACTGATGAAGGGGAATAGGGTCACAACCTGTGAGTCATCAAGGGCTCCATCTGCTGAGAAGCGAGACTGAAGTGTCTGAATTACAATGATCCACCTTGTAAAGTTTTGGTTTGACCAACTCTTTGTCATACTGATCTTGTCATGGGACCACAGAAACAGCTATTAAAATGGATATCACTATATAAGCCCAGGGAACAGACACACAGGAAACCTTGGTAGATGCTGAATGCCTAGGAAGAGGAATGAATAACAATAACAATAGCACAATGACTTATGCACAGGGATGGTAGAGAGGCGGGAGGTATCTAGAGACAGCATTGGTTGACTGTGGTGTTCTGGAACATAAAGGACCGAACACCTGAAAGATAAACATCCTTACAAAAGCAAGAGACCTCTGACACGTTTCTTGCTATTATGTAAATTTGTTTGTTTGTTGAGACGTGGCCTTGCTATGTCTCCCAAGATGGCCTCCAATTCAAGATCCTCTTGCCTCAGCCTCCAAAGAGTCAGGATGACTGGCATGTGTCAGCACATGCAGCAGTTGATTGAGCTTTTTTGTTTATGTTGTTACTTATGACCTCTCTAGCATGGGGCCACCAAGTCCCTTTCAACTCTGACAGGTGCTAAAGCCATCACTATCCATCCCTTAACTCAGAGAAATACGCTGATGGAAGAGCCAGGGCCAAAGATTGGGAGAATGAAGGGATGTGGATCAGCATAAAGTTTTAGGGGAACAATCCTCTTTATAGATCTGGGTACTCTCAAAAATAAACACTAATTGCCTGCAAGTTGCTCTGGCTATTTGGTGGAGACAGGTGTATCCTTGGACTTGACTTCCTACAACAAACCCGAGCCTCTCCCTTTTCAAACACAAGCTGCCAATGTGTATGGGTACCTTATCCCAAGCTGCACAATATCCCTGAGTCACAGCTGCTTCCGGGTGACAGAAGCTGAAGGTCGGGTAGCTTTGAGCCTAGCAGGTCCCTGAACTCACTCTGGGCTGCAACATGTTAATTCCTCAGTTTCTGTTACATTAACAGAGGCCTGTGGTGCAATCTGATAGCCCTTGGCTTGGCAAACCTCAGCAAAATCCAGATCCTTCTGTTTCTCTGTCCTTCTCCCCTTTCATTCCACTCACCCGACACCTCTTTCTAAGCTGACTTCAAGTCACCTCACAAAAGGTGTAGCTGATAAAGGTGAATTTGTCCTACTGTATGTGTTATGAACTCAAGAAAACCCAAGACAAATGGTCATGTGATGGTATTTGAGGCACCAGAACAGGAGATACTGGCGTGTGTATGTGTTTGTGTGTATTTGTGTGTATATGTATGTATGTTTTGTGTGTGTTGTGTGTGGGTTTTTGTGTTTATGTGTATGTCTTTTGTATATGTGTGTGTAGTATGTTTGTGTTGTGTGTATATGTGTATATGTGTATGTGTGTGTGTGTGTGTGTGTGTATGTATAGGGTATTTTGGTACAAGGATGATGCTGAGTTCTCAACCTAGATTTCAGAAACACATAAGAAAACAAAACAAAGAAGATCTAGGAGTTCCAAAGGCTAAAAACAGAAACACACAAGGACATACATATAACAGAGCATACTTTTACACTGATCATTGCTACAAAGAAAATAAAATGAAAAGAGGAGATGGACCTCTGGGAGAGGGAAACTATTTTAGATATGACATGCCAGGATGTATCTTCTCTGAAGATACCACAGTGTACCTGAAACTGCATGGTAAGAAGGAGCCAGGGGAGGCCTTGGAGGGGCAGAGTGCAAAGAAAACAGCCTGGATAAATAGGCAGGAAGTGACAGGGTGTGATCTTGGAAGGAAAGAAGCCATGGACAGAAGGAAGGAAGGGAGAAAAGATAAGATGGTAGAGAAGGTTGGGAGCTTGTAGAGATAAGCCCTTAGACAGAAGAGGTTGCTATCATCTGATTTTTTTTAAATATTCTTATTAATATTTATTATTTTTAAACTCTGTGTGTGTGTGAGTGTGAGTGTGTGTGTGTGTGTGTGTGTGTGTGTGTGTGTGTGTGTGTGAGTGTGTGTGTGTGTGTTGTGTAGGTATGCATATGCGAGGTGAGTTTAGGTGGCCACACCGGCCAGAGGCACTAGATCCCCTTGGAGCTGAAGCTACAGGTGGTTGTAAGCTGCCATGTGGGTGGTGGGAACCAAACCAGGGTCCTTTTGGAAGAACAGCGTGTGCTCTTAATTGCTGACCTGCCTCTCTCCAGTCTCCGGATTTTATCTGAAGGAAATCTCAGTAACTATTGTGTCAGAGAGAAAAAGTTGAGAGATTCTTGTAATAGTCTGAATGACCAGCAATGGAAACTTAGGCTGGGCAGGGAGCAGAAAGCACACCCAGGCCAGAGTCAGACTGAACAGGGGCAGCAGAGCCAGCCAATGCTGTGAGTGAGGAAAAAGAGAAGCAAGGATGACTCTGTGCCGCCGTGACGTCACCCAGTGCGTAAATGCAGTTGCTAATAACTGCGAGGAGAAAGGTGTCATCACAGATGAGTCTGGAGGGTCGGGAGTTGTGCTGTGGGCATATTAAATTTGAGATGCCTATTAGACATACAGATGGAGAAGCCAGGAAGGCAGACAGCAGGAACATCTGAGCTCAGCGCAGCAGCCAGGGCTGAAGGTATCCACTGGGAATCAGTTCTGATGGAGAGTCTATAACACGTAGACGGGCAGGGCTCAGGACTGAGTCATACGGCAGGCTCTTCCAGTAAGAGGAGGGCAGCGGATAAAGAAGGGGGGGGCAATAAGGAAGGAGCCGGAAGAGAGTCCTGAGAGCCCTGAATGAGACTGGTCCTTTCAGAAAGTGTGATGGTGGCCAGAGACCAAGGATGCCCTGTCTGGGCCACAGGACTGGAGAGGTGGGAGAGTGACCACTGTGTGGTCCTGTGCCTGTGGTCTACTGAGGAGAATGTTGAGAAGGAGCTCACTCTCTCTTTCTTTCTACCATTGTGCCCCTTTCTCCCAGGCCTGAAAATACTGGGGAGGAAACTCCCATAGTGCAGAAAACGGGAAGGGTTTTGACTGGTGAGCAATGAAAGACAGGACGTTTTAAAGCACATTCTACCCAAGAGAGGCCCCAACGTCTCGGCCCCTTCTGCCTTCTAGTTGTCATTCAGAGGAGGTTAAAACACAGCCCCAGCACCTCCCCAGAGATATGTGGTTTTTATTAGCAAGAGATAAACTTCATGTCAACAGGGTTCTGCTTTATTCATTACCACCCTGAGACCTGGCAAAAGTGATAAAATTAGAATTACCCATGAGCACTAGAGTGAGACCTCTTTCAGCATCTACAGTTAGGGAGAGGGATTTAAAAAAAAAAAAAAAAAAAAGCTAGAAACCTCGCTAAAATGTGTTATTTGGGTACACCTAGGAAAATTTTCATTTTGAGAGTTCCCAGGGTGGCTGGGGGAATGTAGTCTACGCGTTAACCCTGAGAACTGCTTTCTCCTAAGGAGGAAAGACTGGGAGAGGGGCCTGTCTTCCCTGTCAGCAAGCGCAGGTGTTCTGAGACAGGTTTTATTTTCAAATTTTTATGTGTGTATGCATATGTGTGTGATATGAGTGCACACATATGTGGAGGGCAGAGGAGGATGTGCAAGCATGACATGTGTGTGGTGTGTGTGTACACAGGTGTGGAGGGCAGAGGAAGATGTGCAGGTATGGCGTGTGTGGTATGTACGGACACATGTGTGGAGGGCAGAGGCAGATGTTAGGTCCTGCTCTCTTACTATCCCCTTATTCCCTTGAAGCAGGCTCTCTCACTGAACCTGGACCTAAGCTAGTGGCCAGCAACCCCCGGCTACCCTGGTTCTGTCCCTGCACTGTCCTGGGATTACAGGCGCACGTTTTATGTGTGTGCTGGAGATTTGAACTCAGTCCTGATGCTTGCGCAGCACGAGCGCTCACCCCTCCAGGGCCATCTCCCCAGCCCCTGAGACAGACTTTTAAATGTAGAGACCCTTTCAGAACCCACAGCAATAGCCATCATATTAATTTTATCCAGGACCCCTGAATCAAAGAAAGGGAGAGGTGATAAATTCACAATCCAAATAATAAATGAAAAAATTTAAGAGCAAAATTACAGACGTTTGTGAAAGTGCCTTTATTACAATGAGCAAATCCATTTTTTTTTTTTTTCAGAGTAGAAGTAGCATCGGGCCAGAGACAATCTGTCCCTCCAGAAGGACAGCCTGTGTGCACCTACTTAAGAGGAGAAAGAGGGGTGGGTGGCTGCTGGGGCTCCGGGAGTCACAGACACCCATGAGGCCAGACACTGTCTCAGTTATTTCGAAGTGGGGGGGGCAGTGAGGAACAAAAACCTCCTCCAGTGTTCAAAGCACTTTGCTAATATGATGTCACAGAGCATTTAGTGCATAAAAGATTCTGAAGTCTGACTTTTGCGCAAAACTCCCCGGGCATTTGTGCCTTTCCCAGCCTTTTCAGCCACACTGCTGAGAGGCTTGGTATCTCAGGCTGGGGGAGGGTGCCAGTCCTTTCAGTGAGTGCCACAGCTTTGGGTTCTCGGGAATGGAGGTGCCGCCCCAAGCGGCCACAGAGTTGGGGCCCAGGGCATTTCCCATTAACTAGGCCGACACAGCTGGTCTCTGCCAATCAGAATTTGTCAGAGCCTACTTCATAGCAGTTATTAAACAGTCTGGTGTTTCTGTAACCAAATCAATGCATTAAGAACAGGACCCTTTTCCGGCAATTCTCTCCCACATCCTGGATCTGTTCTTAGGAGCAGATAAAAGGCACCAGAAACTCTGGCCCCAATAATGCCAATTTCTATGCACTGCCAAGCAATCCAGTATGTCTGTCCATACTGCTCAAACCGGCCCCAACACCAAGCAGGGAGCAGAGGAAGGCATCAGGCTTGGTCAATATGCTGTTGGTTATTAGCCAGATCCAATCTCTTCACCTCTCATCCAGTGATTGATGCCCCCCCCCCATAATAGAATCATCCTCCTTATCTGGTGCCCTGGGTGCGTACTTTATTTGGGGAGTGCCTTTTTCATTTCATGGCTGGGTTGATTGGAATTTTTCCCATTAATTATCATAAAATACAATTTTTTTTTCTTTTACAGTGCTAAGGATCAAGCCCAGAACATGTGCCAGGCAGGCCATTTTCCCACTCCTAGCCCTTATAGAGCATACATTACATTCATTTAACACTAATTTTATTTTTAATTATGTGGATGTGGGGGGTGGTAAGTGCATGTGAGTCCAGGCAGGAGCTCGAGGAGGCCTGAAGAGGTCATCAGGTTTCCTGGACATGGAATTGTACAGTTGTGAGCTGCCTAACGTGGGTGCTCGGAGCCAAACCCATTTCCTCTATGAGAGTCTTCTCAGACAACCCGACTAACTAAAATCTCTCTTTCCCGACCTTAAAGAGCAAGATTTGAGACTGGCCCTCTCCTACAACCAAAGGACTCTATATCCTATCTCAGAGATATTTGGTCATCCATGTTCATTGCTGGTTTAGTCACAATTACCAGAGAATGGAAACAACCTAGATGTTCATCAACGGATGAATGATAATGAAAATGTTGTATATTTACACATGGTATACATTATTCAACTATTGAGAACAATGAAATTCTTTAGTAAGTAGATGGAGCTGGAAACTATCATTCTGCATGAGATAACTCAGACACAGAAAGACAAATGTCACGCATTTTCTCTCATATATGGATGTTAGCATTGAATCTTAAATGTGTGTGTTTCATTTGGAAAACCCATAGAGGTTAACAAAGTAGTAAATGAAGTGATATAAGGAGGAAAGGGAATATGGAACAGAAAGAGTTAAATGGGGTCAGGGTAGAGGAGGATTAATAGGGAGGGGTAACTGACTTTAAAAGCTTCTTGAAAAAGTCATATGGAAATTTAATACCATAGAAACTTCCTAAATATATGTTTGTATACATACATAAAAGAACTTAAATGGAATTACCACATAACAGGGACAATGCCCCTACTGCACACTATTGACTAGCAATTAAAAAGCCCACTGCCAAGAATGAGCTACCTTTTTTGGAATTGTTGACTAGTAGGCCCCAAGATAGAAATGTAACTATTGTCTTAGTTGCCCTCTAGAACTTGCCACTAAGACCCTTTTGCTCAAAATTGCACACACCTGAGCCATAGAACATGGAGAAATTAAGCTGGTATTAACCTTGAAGTTTTCTCTCTACTGGCTAGCTTTCATAGTGCTGTAAGGTGCTATGAACAATATCACAGGAGAAAACTAACTCTCAGCTTTCCCCAGCTCTGGACCCTGGGAGCTACAGTGATGACCAGCCTGACAAGACAGCTCCACTGGTATAATAGTGGTATAAATGTTATGGGAGTAACCAACCACTTTCTGATTATAGTTAAAGATCTATAGGATGGAACCATACCCAAAACTAGTACTGGGGTCAAGAATTGTGAATAGAGCAGTCATAGATCCTAGAAGGACAACCTACAATTGTTATTCTGCTAAATGGGTCATAGCACTCAAATGACATCTAATGACTTATCTCTCTACTCATGGATTAGTGCATCTCTAAACCTTCATCAGAGACCCAAAGCTGGTTAAGGTGCAAAGAATAAAAGACTGTGGCATGGCCAGTTCTAAATAGGGCATCTAGATCCCACTCTTCCCAAGTCTCAGGGATGGTTATGGGAGAGGGTACTGAAAGACTGTAAGAGCCAGAGGCAGTAACTGACTACAATAAAGCAGTGCTTCCAGATACAACCGGGTAGCCATACATGTGAACAGAAGCAGTTGTTACAGCATGCACAAGACCTGCATAAACTTAAACCAGACAAAATCCCAGCATGCAGCAGGGAGGTGAGCATGAAGTTCCAACCTCAGCCGAGGAGCTATTGGCATTTGATAGTTGCCAGGAGAGAAAAGTCAGTTTTCTTTAAGGGTATGACTCCTGGTAGGTCCACCAGACTGCAGAAATATCTGGGCAACACAAATTAGATTTGATAAGCTTTAGAAATAAAATGACACAAAGTTGGGTGGGTAAGGTCGTGGGACTAGATCTAGGAGGAGTTTAGAGGTGAATGTGATCAATTTCATATATTGTATACAATTCTCAAAGAAGTAAGAAAACATTACTTTTAAAAAAGGATATCTCAGCGTGCCTCAAATCATGCAAGTATGTTATAAGAACCTATTTTTTTGAAAAGAAAAAACACACAGTAGGCAGGGGACACATGTCTAAGTGGAAAACAGAGTTCATTTCACTCAATATATCCCTACATGGTTATGTAGTTTGAATGTAATTGGCCCCCATAATCTCATAGGGAGTGGCACTATTAGGAAGTATGACTTTGTTGGAGTGGGTATGGCCTTTTTGGAGGAAATATGTCACTGTGGGGGGCAGGCTTTGAGGTTTCCTATGCTCAGGATACCACCCAGTGTCCTATTGCCTGCAAGATGTAGGACTCTCGGCTACTTCTCCAGCACCAAATGTCTGCCTGCATGCCACCATGCTCCCAGTCATGATGATAATGGACTGAACCTCTGAAACTGTGAGCCAGCACCCCAGTGTTTAAATGTTTCCTTTATAAGAGTTGCCATGGTCATGATATCTCTTCACAGCATTAGAAACCTTAATTAAGACAATGGCTCAACCAATCTACCCTAGCTTTTCAATAGGAGATCGTTAGGAATTGATAAAGCACATACATACTACTAAACAGGCACATACCTACAGGTTTTTATATTAGTGAACTTTTGTTGCTTTGATTTGTATTCATTTATAGTCTTTGATTTTTTTAGGTGGCACACAAGATATATGTGGAGTCAGAAACAAGACTGAGCAATTAATTATTCCACATAATCTGTATATTCCCTCATGTGCTGCTCTTACATATAAAGCATTCTCATATAAAATGTTACATTTTTGCAAACTATTAGTTTCTTCTATTGCTTATTAAGGAAAATAAAAAATATTTCTATAGGCAGAAACTCAGCAACTCAAATTCAGGTGAGTGATTTATTAAAAAGGTATACTTAAAATCAACCACCAAGAGACAGTGAACTCAAATAAGAACTTTCTGGACTTTGAGCTTCCTGTTCACATGGCCACTGTTGTTTTATTCTTTTTGAGACAGGGTCTCACTGTAGCTCAGACTGGCCTGAAACTATGTAGCTCAGGCGGGCACTGAATTCATGGTGTTCCTCCTGCCTCAGTCTCCCAAGTGCTAAGCCACCATTCCTGGCTTGCCTGCTGGTTTTAAAAGCATTTTACTTCCTCTCACCTAGGTCAGGGAACACTCTGAGAATGTTCAAGATGGACAACAATGGTAAAAAAACATACATACATACATAC
This sequence comes from Peromyscus leucopus, assembly GCF_004664715.2. Taxonomy (NCBI): domain Eukaryota; kingdom Metazoa; phylum Chordata; class Mammalia; order Rodentia; family Cricetidae; genus Peromyscus; species Peromyscus leucopus. Next base: position 71,943,941 of record NC_051065.1, on the reverse strand, counting down.
AAACAAACTAAGAAAACTGGGTAAGAAGGAGGAAATGAAGCCCCAGCTAGCCTATTCCTGGGTTGCACCTGCTGCATCTGTATCCAAACACGCACTTGGCCTGAGCTGGCAGCCCCGTCTCCATGCAGCACCCAGGCAGCAGTGCCTATAGCAGCAGGTGGAATTCCAGGAACAAGGATCTCGACACAGGAAACACACAGCAAATGTTTCAGTTGGGTGAGTGTGGCCTGCAGCCACAGCCTGTAACCCCAGCCAAACTGTCCCCCACTGGCCCTGACAGAGGCCCATGGTTGGGTATTGTTCTTACTTTTTGCTTCGAATTAATTTCTGGTATTCAGAAGAATCTCAACGACAGAGCATAGCATTCCTGTGTACCCACCCTCCTGAGCTTCCCCAAAGCGGGTCCTTCATATGATGCATGTCCATTTACTCAAACAGAAATTAACGTGGATATATACCAGAATGCTATGAATTAAACTACAGGCTTGATTTGTATTGAATACTTTTTTTTTTCTCACTAATTTCCATTCTTTTCCAGGAACCAATCCAGGATACAAACATAATGGAATTTTAATCATTTTACTTCCTTGCTCAAAAACAGGCTCTCACTGCTAACCAAAACAAATGCTGTTCAGTTTTTTGGTCATAGCTTGTAATTTTTAGTGTTGTCTGTGACTATTCACCAACACATACCCTAAAACGTTTGGGTAAGCCAAACTGGACATGCGTCATTCTCTCAATCCAGCCTGACCTTTCCCACATCCACTCTTTATCCTCTGTGGCTGCCTCAACTAGAAACACCTCCCACAGTTCTGCAGAGTTCCAGCCCATTTTTAGGACTTGTAGCTGATGTTTCTATTTCAAGGAAGCATCCTTGGTTCCTCTGAGGTGGGAGCCTTCTCACTAAGAGTCTCTGCCTACCACACACGCAAGTGTGCATCGTCACCGCTCATTACAGTAGAGCAGACAGGCCAGGCCTGGGCAGTGGCGGGCAAGAAGATGGAGGGAACACACATCCCTGATGACAGGTGGTGTGGTGAGTTTAAATAGAAACTTCACACTCTCAGCCCCTGGTAGAACAGAGGCATAGACTAATGAGGTAATTGATTATGATACAGATTGAAATTCTATATATGTTGAGTGTCCCTTACCCAAAATTCCTGGAACCAGACATAGCTCAGATTTTATGACTTTTTTTTTCCAGATTTTGAATATTTGTGTATATTATATGTATATAATTTATACAAAAAGATATCCTAATGATGGGGTTCAACTTTAAAGGTGAAATAAACACCATATGTATATGTATATGTATATGTATATGTATATGTGCATGTATATGGTTGAAGGTAATTTTATATAATATTTTCAACAATCTTATGCATAAACTGAAGTGTAATGATATGGAATTTTCTGTCTGTGGTGTCATATTAACACTATAAAAATCCCATATTTGGGCCTAGTGAGATGGCTCAGTGGTTACGGTTGCTATGTTTAGTCCCCAGGATGACACATGGGGGAAGGAGAGAACTGACTCCCCCAGTTGCCCTGGCATCTCCCCACACATGCCATGCTACAAGTTCCCACCCTTAACTAAATGTAATAGATTTTTTAAAGTTTCGTATTTTAGCAGCTGTTTGGGCACATGCCTATGGTCTTCACATTTAGAAGGCTCAGGCAAGAGAATCATGGGTTGGAGACCCACCAGAGTTATAGGTAGTAGGACCTCACCACCAAAAATAAAATTTCAGATGTATTCCTATTTAGAATGTTTAGTATAGGGATACCTAAGCTGTATAAAAAAAAATAAGTTACAATATTTTAACAGGGGGAAATCCTACTTCCACCAAAACCCTGCTTATAGAAGAATCTAACTCTTTATAAATGCATTTTTTATTTTATATATTTTCTCACTTCTTTATCATATTTAAGATTTGGTATGGCCGGGCGGTGGTGGCGCACGCCTTTAATCCCAGCACTCAGGAGGCAGAGCCAGGCGGATCTCTGTGGGTTCGAGGCCAGCCTGGGCTACCAAGTGAGCTCCAGGAAAGGCGCAAAGCTACACAGAGAAACCTTGTCTCGAAAAACCAAAAAAAAAAAAAAAAAAAAAAAAAAAAAAAGATTTGGTGTATTTTGGTAACATAAACTTTATAGGAAAAACAAGTATTATTAACTGCAGCAATTCTTTTGTATTTTCACAAACCTAGACCTACATTTATATTTTCATAAATACAGTCAATTAATTATAGGTACATGCACACAATAAAAGTAATCACCAAAACTGAAAAACAAACTTCAGTGCGTCCAGCAGTGTTTACAAAACTCAGACAGTGAAAAATAAAACAAAACCAACCAGGAATATCACTGGAACAGTATTGATGCCTTTCAATTCTTCAACTGAAAAAAATGCAATACGTGTTTTGTTTATTTACTTTTTTAAAACTTAAGCATTAAGTTAGCAAATCTATTGACCAAAATCTGGACAGTATAAAGAAAAATTTATAAATGGAAGGGGCGTGTCCTGAAGGCTCTTTAGCCTCACAGCAAGTTCTAAAACTCAAGATCTAAATGTGATACAAATATCTATCTTTAATATTCTGTGTAGGATTGCTGGGTACTCAAGGCTGGGGGATGATGTGAAGAGATGTACAGACAGGGAGGTAAGGCCACAAAAAGATAGCCGTGGTCTTCAAACCTATAGTGGTCTCACACAGTGCAACCGCTTGTTCTTACAAAGACAAAGCAAAAGTTTGTCTAAAATCTGTTACTAACAACCAAATATTTGTGACTTGCAGTTAATTTCACATCCAATACATGTCTCAAATAAAAATGTAAATATGAACTAATTTCAAATCCATTGACTCGAAATCTATTGCCTTCTGAGATACAGTCTAATGACATCAAAAGTGATTATACAGAAAACCTTTTATTTCATTTGCAAACTTAGAAATGTCTCTTTACAAACAGAACAAATTCTATGTAACATCAAGGCTATTTCTCGCACTGTTGTGTTATTTTCCCTTTCATTCATCCACTTTTGAAAAACACAGTTTAAGGGGACCCATGTAGAGAGTGATTCATGCTCCAAACAAAGCATTCTTACAAATACATTCATATTCTTGAGCAAAACACAAGTAGACCAAGTGCTCTTTATTTGTGAAAAGACCTGTGCGCGCATGTCCTCTTCCACAGTAACGGGTGCTTTTTTATTGCAAAACTCAAATATTCTACATCCAGAGCACCCCCAAACAATGTTCACCCACAACCTCCACAACTAACCAGCATGCACTCCAAGGGAGATATCCCTGACCACTCTCACTGGAATATGCACCCCCACAGTGAAGTTGAACAGCCCCACCCAGGGAGAGCATGCTAGAACCTTCTGCAGGCACCTGTCTTCAATATTCATTTAGAGCAGGTTATTCAGGGCTGATAAGAGCTTCCTCCAAAATTCCAAGAACATTGAATCCTAGCTTTGCTCCCTACCAATAAAGCAAGTTCCCAAATCGTATCCCTAAGACCTTATTTTATCCTAGTAAAACTTAGGACCGGTTGGCGCTGATATAGTCACTAGAGGGATGTGGTCCACAAAGGGTTACCTTCCTCTTGTGTCTACAACTCTCCTCCTCTCCCACTTCCCTCCCTCCAGCTAACCCCACCCTGACTTCTCTTTTACATTTTTTTTAAGCAAACAAGTTTTGGTCAGATTCTCAAAAACCTGCATCTGTGAGTGTGAAAGACCCATTAATCAGAAAAGAGAGTGATTTGGGACTGACTCCAGGCAGGGGATACCTGCTGTCATCACTGATGCTTGCAGGGCTTCTTTGGAGGTCTTCATAACCCAATGCAGTTTCTGAGAGCTGAGCCCAAGGTGGTATGGCCACCAGCCATATTAGTCATTGGGGATATTGAGTCATGTACATTTATAAGGGGTGGGCACAGAACATGAACCGTCCCCAAGGTGTTGGCTCATTTGGATGCTGCAGCTGAGCCTGGGAGTAGCAGCTCCTTTCCTGATTCTAGGTTTGACACTCAAGTGTCATCTTCAGGACACCTGGTCCTAATTTATTACCTAAACTTTCCACCATCACCTCTTGGAACTCAACACCCACAAATTCCCAAAAGAGTGTTTGCTGTTTTATTGCACGCTGAAGATGAGAGAGCAGCAGACAGTAGATCTGTTCCCTGGTTCCTGCTTTCCCTTAGAAAGTTTAGACCGCCTGATCCATCATAGGTAAGATGATCTCTATGTGGGATGCTTTATCCTTACGAGTAAGCAATGCTCTTTGTTTAATCTAGCTCTTCAATTCCAGTGCATAAATTAACCTCAAAAGTTAAACCATTCTTACACCCAGGACTTTCTACCAGATACCTCAGTGTTGCTTTTCATGCAGACTTTATAAGAATAAAGGAAATAATTATGTATGCTTTCAACTACTATTTGCCAGGACTTACCAGTTCAAGCACCTCCCCCCCACACCAAATCTTTGCCAAATTTATTTCTTAACAAAAGAAGGAAAAAAAATAGATCTTGCTTCTCTGCCCCCCTCTTCTTTATAAACTCCCTAAATATATTTTTAAAGTTTCATTTAAACTAGGGCATTTGGTAAGTTGATAGTTATAGCATGCTCACAGCTGTGGGAAAACTGACATAAAAAATAACCAGCTCAGAAAAATGGCCCATGCACAACATCTTTGAGTTTTTATGTTTTATTAGCAATTTGGACTCATTACTGCTTGGGGGAGGAAGGAAGGGAGGGAGATGTTTCTGCAAGTTGTTTCTTTAATGCATTAAGCAGAGTCTTCCAACCAAGTTTCATCCCAGTCTGCCCGCCCGGCCCCTGCAGCCCGCTGAGAGGATCTAGGCAGGGCTGAACACAGGTCCTCCCCCACCCATTTCCCTTCACCAAAACCCACTATCTATTAGCAGAGGTCAAACTAGGCATTACACGAAGCTTCCATAGGAAAATGAGATAACCTCCTTGTCTCAGCCCTGCATGGCCTCTGATCTTTCCCAGGTTTCGTCCTTTTCTTAGTCTTTTTGGGCAAAGACAGGATTACCACTTGGCTCACAACGACTACATTGTCACCAAGGCTTTGAGTTGTCATGACCAGAGTGAGCCTGAGGTCATGGGCTTCTCTGAAGCAGTACTTAGCCAGGCCTTTCCTCCTTCAGAACCCTCATTATCAGTACTTTTCTGTGGCTTGATGGGAGAGCATGCTGTCTCTAAAATTCTCTTTTCTTCCTGGGATTGTGCAGTCACAGTCAGCTCCTACTCACACTGGCAAGTGGCATGCACTTTGTTAAGGAAAGGCATTAATGAATGGTAGCCAGGTTCTGTCTTAATCTCTTCTTGCCCCTTGCTGTATCTTTGGAACATAAAACCATGTACGTGGGTAGAAGGAGTCCTCTATGGCATACCTCAGAAAAATAATGGATCAACATGTTTGAGAAAAATGCTAACTGCATAGAAATCATTACCTCCATTGCTACCCTCCCCTAGGAATACAGGGACTATGGTGGAAAACTAGCAGACCCAAGACTCAGAAAAATGAAATGGAAGTGCATCTTGCTCGGGCCCTCAGCCACGGCAGGAAAAGGAAGGAAAGAAGGCAGGGAGACAAGAACTCCTGATGATATCTCCATTCCCCAAACAAGTGCCTTTAAAGTCCTACAAGGAATTGAAACTGAAAAGATAGAGAATTTGAAAACACGAAATGTTACACAAAGAACTGAATGAGCTCAGTGTCCCTTGGTTTGGGGCATAAATGGGAAAAGAGACTATGAACTCAACCTCCAGGCTCAGCTTCTTTTCTTCATTTTTCTTGACTAAGCTGAGATGCAGAGAAAAGAAACGACATCTCATGAGTGCCAGTGGAACTCAATGGTTTTCTGGGAGGGTTCCTCTCTGGTCCAGAGGGCCAGCAGCAGCCAGAGGCATCCTACCGGTATATGTGAGGCAGACTCTTGGCGAAAATGGGGTCTGGGAGTCTGTATAATTGTTTCCTAGGCAACTCTCCGTGCTGCGTTTGAGAAGGCTTATAAATAATCTCCCCCAAAAGAATCTAGCCTGGACTTGGGAAAGAATAGTAATAAAATAAAATATAGCACTAGAAACAGGAAAATATCAGTACTGCCAAAGAATGGTCAAGAATAGAAGAGGAAGTATAGAAGAGCATATTTGGTCTAAGCAAATGGGAAAAGCGCATAGAATATGTGAATGCAGGAATGCAAACACAGACAGACAGGGATCCGTCTGTCCATCTACCTATCATGGATTAAGATTAGAAACATCGGGGCTGGAGAGATGGCTCAGCCGTTAAAGGCTAGGCTCACAACCAAAAATATAAGATTAGAAACATTGAAGAAAAGCAAATGCAAAATGATTTGGGGAAAGGAATCTCATTGTCACAGGAAAGCGGGCTTTTCTGTCTCTGAGACTTCAGAAAGCTTCACTGGCAAGTGTGAAAACAGAATCTTACCTAGAGTTTATAGCCCCCTCCCCTTGCCTTAGAGAATCCTCTAGCCTGTGCTCACAGGGGAGGGGCTGCTTCTCTAGGCACCATCGTGCTCATTCTGTTGACTCATATAAAAAAGAGGTGTCGGGGCAAGGGGGGGTCTCCCATCTTTCTCTCTACCAATAATGCCCTCCTACATCTTTCTCCCCAGCAGTCTGTGAGTACCAAACCGTAAGCAAGGGTACAACATGGAACTTGTCAAGCAAAGGCTTTCTTGCTCCTCCATGACCCTTCCTGAGAGGCTCCAAGCCAGTCTCTGTCCAGGCAAGGGCGTCAGGGAAGCTCACACACACCACCCTGCCATCTGCCATCCCAGCATCCCAGATCATCTCCGACAGTGGGTCTAGGGTGGGGTGCTAGGGCGGTGGAGTGGAGGAGGGCTCGGCCTCTACAGGTAAGTCCTTAAATCAACGTTTGGAGAGAGAGTTGACAAGCCAGCTGTATGGTCTGGCCCCCCGAAGACTTACTGTGGAGAGCAAAAATCAACAGCTTTGCACCGAACAGGTCTGAGCTGGCCAAGTTTAACCACTGCCATTTCCTGCCTGGGCGAGCATGAGTGCTCTTAACCCACATCATGTTTGGAACTCCAGGAGGTGGCATAAAATCCCAAGCTGCGGTGAAGCCACCTGGCGAGGGCACTTAGCATGAGAACCTTTAGATACTCTGAAGTCCCTGTCTCTAAAAGTCCAGACGTCTTCAATATCGTGTCCAAACCACTTTACAGTTTGTTTTGTCTCGTTTTCCCTTCACCTTTTAAACAGAGGTTAGTGGCCAGCCATGAACAGTAAGGTACCATGCCAACTCCTTTGATTAGGAAAGTAACAGCCCGGCTGTCTTTTGTCTGCTCCTTTGTCCCCTGTTAATGTCACTTTACAGTGTCCTCTGGATGTCTGAGTCTAGGCAGCTAGAAGAGCAGCATAGTGTCCTGCTGTTCATCTGGGGACAGCCACCTTGTCCCCGGGGCCTCCCACGCACCGGCCTAGTATGAAACACAGGTCCAAACAAAAGAACTACGCTTCCCTTTTACATGATGTTGCTGCCCCAGAACAGCATGTCCGTTTCCTTCACAGCTGGCCTGCTTGCCTACTCTGGCAGGAAAAGCGCTTGTCATTTATGATGTTTATAATTTGTGTGCAGCTTTCATGGTAAACCCTGGTTGTCCTCCCCTTCAAAATAATACATTTCAAACTTTTCATAAGGACAGGGGAAACACCCTACTATACAGGCAGTGAATGAATGGAAAAACTTCTAGAAAGCCAGACCCTAAAAAAACCAATCAATTATCCCTAACTTAGAAGAAAAGTTCAGAAAATACCAGAGCTTGCCTGAATTCCGTGACTGTGTTTCAATAAAGACAGGGAGATTTATTTATGAAGTTCGGTTTCTAAGCCTGGAAAATAATGTATGCCAGTAGGTATGCAAATAACCCAGAGAGAACACGATGCATTGAAAATATGTTGCTTTCGTGTAGAACGTGGTGGGGGTTGGGGGTGGGGGTGCTCATGGTTTTCCCTATGACATGTTGACATTGAGACCAAGATCCACGGAAGTCAAAAGGTAGGGAGGCTTGGTGGGGGGGAGGCAGGGGAGGGAGAAAGAAAACATTGGTGGAGAAATCTTTCCTTCAAATTATTATGTAATTTCAAGAAACCTGAGCAGCTAGCAAGAATGATGGCCGAAGCCTTAAAGAGTCCCAGTAGGCTCAGCGGGATGGGAGCACACTGGCTGAGTTGGGAAGGCCTCGGGAGTGGGATGAGGAGGCTGCGTGAGCCTGTGCCATCTGAACTAGGCTTTGGAGGTTGGGGAGAACAATGCCACATGTAGGAGATGGTGGGATCCTTTAAGTAGCCATCACGTTTTCAACTGTCTCTCACCAGCCCATTCTTGGGAAAGAAGCTCAGTGATTGTTTAGTGCATGGATGCTGGGAAGTATTCAGGACAGTCAAGGCCAGCCTGGGCTACATAATGAGACTCATCTCAAAAAGTCGAGATGGAATCAAGGAAGGAGGAGGAAAGAGAAGGGGGGAGGAAAAATGGAAAAAAAAGGAAGGGAGAAGAAAGGGAGGGAGGGAGGGAGGGAGGGAGGGATGGAGGGAGGGAGGGAGGGAGGGAGGGAGGGAGGGATGGAGGGAGGGAGGGAGTAGGGTCATTCGGAATCCTGCTGTTTCATCGATAAGCTGCCATTTTGTTTTTCTCTTTCTAGTTGCTTACAGAATGTTGTCTTCCTTTCTATAGATAAGCCATAAGCCAGAGTAGCTAAACCATCGTGTGTATAGCTTCTCCTTGGTGTTATATTGCTGGGACAAAAATGTCATTTACACTGGTGGAGGAAGGTGCCAATAAACTCAACTAATTTGAACACAGTTCTTTAGTGGATTTTTGTTCCAAGGCCACATCCCCTTTTTAGAATGCTAAGGCCTTGAGTATGGCAGAAGGGAGGTAGGGAAGCTTCCACTCATGCCTAACAGTTTCCAAATGATTTCTCCTCTGCTGTAATTTATCTTCTAGAATCCAGTCTCAAAACTTCAGATCTAATAATGATGCCCAGTACTATTTCCCAATGCTATCACACACACACACACACACACACACACACACACACACACACACACACACACTTGTCTCTGCCTTTACTTCCAGGGGAAGCGAGGAAGGGCTAGGACCACTGTACTTATACTTTATTCTTGCATTTTAAACTCATCATACATTAGAAGTATAAAAATGCTGAAATTTAATTAAGCTTAATCTAACTCACATAGAAACAGATTTCTTGTGTGTTTAAATTAGGAGGTAGTTTAAAACTAAAAATAATTGCAAAATATGTGGTCATAAAATACTGTGTGTTTATAAAGCTCGGTTTCTAGCTCCTATTGCCAAACTGTGCGGTGAGGATTAACAATAAAACGTTTCTCAGGGGCATGGGTTTCCTGCATCCAAGTCCTGCACCCCTGAATCCCAGGATCCTGAGAGGACACTAGAGAAGGTCCTGAGCCTGGCAGAGAAAGAGTGCTCTGCATCTAACATCTGCCATCCACTCATTCATTCATGCACAGAATGAGAGCTCTGCTGCCTTGTTGGAAGTTGGGTTTGTTCTCCTTTGCTTAAAAAACACAACATCCTATCAGGCATGCAGCCCCATCGCCATTCCCATCTGAAGTGCCACAGGAACCAGTTCCAGCTGCAGAGGGGGAGTTTCCAGATCTCGATAATTGCCTGCAAAGGCTTTACTCAGGCGTGCCTAATAAACAGGAAAATCCCATCCGCCCAGAACTCTTTTTGAGTAGGTTGTTTAAACCATTGATTCCCATCCACGTCTGTGAAAGGAGTGAGTCAGTAGGTCAGGGCTCTGCGGCCAAGAAGCAAACAAACCATTTGTTCTCATTTTGCAAATCTCTCAACATGAAGACCTGTGATAAATCTTGACACATGTATCATCTTTAGAGCAAAGATTCAAAGATGGGAGGCCTGGCCAATAAAAGGGCTGATGGAAAACGCATCCATGCACTGGAGGCTAGCTTAGCTCCATGCTGCTTCCCCTCCACAGGAGGCGGCTGTGCTCCTTAAGGTTTTCCACAGTTGGGTTGCAGCTGTCAGCCCTTTGTTGATCCCCCTCCCCAAAATGGAGACTCAACATGGCCTTCCGGTCACCCCTGGCTTTAATCAGCTCTGAGTCTGAGAACACCAGGCTGTGTCCTCCTGGGACAGCCACTCAGCCAGCTCTGGGTAAGCTGTCTATTTGATAGTGTTGCTCGTGTTTCTGGAACCTGAGCGCAGACATGCATTGTTCCCGGATGCCCGGGCTCCTGCAGCAGCTGCAAGCAGCAGCTTCTCTCGCAAGGAAGATAATGGCTGCGTGTCCATCCCTCCGGCACATAAGCATCTCCAGCCTGCCTGAAACTCCAAACAGGGTCAACCTAACAGAGCCTTTGAAATAAAACAAACACCCTAATCAGTTCACAGGCACATCGTAATTGTGTTTCTTTCTGGTTCCAGGCAGTCAGTCATAAAATGAATAAAGTGAGTTTTATTCCTTGACTTTGAAAAATTTTAGCCCTGTTCTTTGAAAAACAAAAACCTGGGTCATGCACAGGAGAAATAGTTATAAAACAAACAAAGACGATACTTAACCTATCACTTGTCTGGAGTTAGAATTCCCGAAGTGCAACTATCCCCTGCTCCCCCCCACCCCCCCACCCCCCCGCCCCCGCCCCATTATTTATAGCACTGCTGTACATTAAGAACAATGTTTGGCAGGGGAGATGTCTCAGTGAGTAAAATGCTCAATGAGTAAGTTCAAGGACCGAATTCAGATCCCCAGCACCGGATAACATCTGGCTTGGTGGAGTGTGTTCAGAACCTTAGAGTTGCTGGTACAGAGACAGGCAGGTCCCAGGGGCTTTGGCCAGTCAGTCTAGGTGTATGGTAAGCTCTAGTTCAGGGAGAGGAGGCCCTATCTCAAAAATCAAGGTGGAGAGCAATGGAGGGAGGCACTCAACTTGACTTCTAGCCTCCACATACGCCTGAGTGGGTGCCTGCACCCTTATACCAAACACAAACACAGTTTTTAAAAAAAAATGTGGGGGGACAGTGCAGGGTAAACAACATGCAGTCACAAATGCTGTGCCCTTTATGAGAAGCAACCCAGGACTGACTGTGTGTCTGTCATTCTCCCAGCAGGCAGCTGAGAAACGGGAATTCCACCCCTCACCCACCCACCCCACCCCACCCCCACCCCCCACCCCCCGCCCATTTTTTTCAGTCAGAGCTGTCTGTACAGAAAGGGACTCGAACATGCAAAACACAGTAAGGAAAACGCTTCTGACTGTTTCTAGAGATGGGTTTGTGGCTCCCTGCTAATGAGCAGAGCTGGCCGGCATCTAAACAGCTGCATTAAGACAGCCAATTGGTTTTCTACTTTACAAAGGATTCACAGTGGCTAGAAGGCAGAGCTTTGGAGCAACTTCTTTTGTAAAGCCTTCACCAGGGGGTGTGGTAGTGGTGGCTGTGGTAGTAGTGAGGAGGAGAATTGCAGAGATGGGTGCAACAGGGATCAGTGGAGTTTTCACGCCACTGCTGGGAGTTGTCACAAGTGGGCCCTGCTGGCTTGGGCTTCGAACCCCTCCTGACACATTTCGAAACCAGTTGTCCAGAGATATCACCTTGAGAGTTTGAACCTGTCACCCGCCTCTCCTGTTTATACCATGAAAACATTCTCACCATCATATCCACCACACATTGAGCCTCTTTATACACACGGCAGGCATGAGTAATGGGCTCGGCGCTGTACAGATGGATAAACGAGTTTTCAGAAGGGATTATGCATGTCTGGGATCCGGTCTGCACAGAAGAGTATTCCATCATTGGAAAAGCTCACTCTTGAACAGCCCCCTTCCCCTTACAAAGGTTTTGTGTGTATTCGGGAGTTGGCTACTGTCAAATACTTTTCAGAAAAAAAAACAGACAGATGTGGAGTACAAGGTCAGCCCATTGCTTTGCTGTAAGTCGGGGGAAGCGCACCTTAAAGGTGTGCCCCGGAATAAACGTGAATCCCAGGCTAAGGGAAAGCACCACTGGACAGGCACTCATTCTTTGAAGGGTCCTATAGTCACCTACTCCTTGGCATCTTCTTGCAGGTAAAGAACATGGTCAGGAGCTCCTTTGAGAACTGTGGTGCAAATTCAACACCACACTCAGCTAGCCTTGTTGGGACATTGCTTCCCCATTTTACACGTTGGATCCAGGCCTTGGCAATTTATCCACCAAGCTGCCAGGAAAATCATCTGATTGATACCAGAAATAGTTCAGGGGAAAGGATGAGGGGCAGAGGAGTGAGAGTGATGGACTTTGGGGTGTTAAGGAAGCCACATGTGGCAATATTGCATGAGGCTAAATGGCATGTTACCTTGTAGACTCTGGAAAGGATGAAGTACATGCGCATGGCACTCTGTTTCATTTTTAAAATAGGTATAAAGATGAACAATGGACCTAAGAGTCAATCGATTCATGCCTGGTAACTATAAACCTAGCTAACTACCCATGGCTAGTGAGGTCACGGACCCTAGAAGAGAACCTATTACTTCCACTCTTCTAAACCGGTGTGATCTCTAACTGCATTCTAAATAGTTTTCCTCATACCTACGGATGAGTGTAACCCTCACCCCTCATCAGAGAGGCTTCACTTTACAGCATGGAGGTCATTACAGAAAGCCACAGCTGGTCCCATTGCACAGAACAACTGAGTACAAAAGTGACTGTGGGGTGGCCACCCTCAACTGATACATCTACAACACAGCTCCTAACCTAAGGCTCAGGGAACATGGCGGAAGAGGAGTGGGAAGATTCTAAGAGTCAGAGAACAAGGGCATCTGCTGTGGGACAGTGTCTTCTCCACCTACCAGGGGAGCTGCACACATGGAATCTCAGTACAGGGCTGCCTAAACAGGACCTGCACAACGACAACAGGAGATCAGTGGATGGGGAAATCTTGCACGGCCCCACCCCTGGATGAAGAGCTATGGGCGATTAATGAGTCTTCCCCAGCGATGAGCCCTCTAATGGGTTTCCCAATATCAAACGGCCTGCACTAAATACATACACAACACTATGGACCCAGCAGGTTGCACTTATAATTGTGTGTGTGTGTGTGTGTGAACAATACTAATTAAAGAAAAAGAGGTGGAAAGACTTAAATAATAATAAATTTTAATTTATCCGTGAAAAAGGGCACAATGATTATCTCAACAAACTTTCTCTGGCCGTCCCCTTTTCAACGTTTTAGGTTGTTTCTATTTTTAGCTGAAAAAAAAATGAAAATATAATTTGTGTTCAGTTAGAGCCTTGCTTTTGTCGATAATGCCTTTTTGTTTATTTTCATGAATAAATCTATTTCTATGTGACCATCCCACAGAGGGACACAGTGAGCTAAATTTTAGATAAATACCAGAACATATTTCTATAGATTCCCTCTTGTTTAATGGAAATATTAATTGACTTTCTGAAGTTAAAAATGCTTTTAGAGTATGTTAATACATTGTTGGTTTAGCTAGGGCTCATTCTTTTTATGTTTTGTTTGTTTTTTTTTTTCACAATGCTGGGTGGCTGAGGACATCTAGAGCGCCCCAAACTGTACTGAGTACAGAACCAAGATCCAAACCAAGAATGCCTATGGACTCACCTCTGAATACGGCTATTACAAAAGTGAAAACCACACACATCACAATTGGCATAGACTCTTTTTATTAAGATGTATTATTATTTGTTGTGTGTGTGCCACTTGTGAGACCGTGCCTGTCCTGTGGAGGCCAAACAGATGACAGATTCCTTGGAGCTGGAGTTATAGGCAATTGCTAGTGCCTCAGACTGACACCAGGATTTGTTCTTGTGTCTTCTGGAATAGCAGGAAGTTCTAATTGCTGGGCTCTCTCTCCATCTCTAACACACACTCATATATATATTCAAAATGGATAATAGTGCTGGGGAGATGACTTCTCAGGCAAAATGCTTGCACATGTGAAGGCCTAGTAGGTATGATAGCCTGCCAGTAATTCCAATGCGGAGTGAAGGTCTAGTAGGTATGATAGCCTGACAGTAATTCCAATGTGGAGTGAAGGTCTAGTAGGTATGATAGCCTGACAGTAATTCCAATGTGGAAGGCAGAGACAATGGCTCCCCACAATAAACTGGCTAGCTAGACTAGACCTGCTGGCAAGCTCTGGGCTCAACTGAGAGACCTTGCCTCAATGAATAAGGTGGAGTGCTATCATGGAAGACTCTGGACATCAGCCATGGGGCTCTGACATGCATGCTCACATGTGCGCGCACGCGCGCGCGCGCACACACACACACACACACACACAAACACAAAAAGGAAAGAAAAAATAACAAAATTTACCCTCTGAGTCATTTTAAATGTTCAAGTCAACCAAAACTTTTCCAATTGCTTCTTATTTAGAGCCTTTTTGTTATAACTTTTCAGACAGGCAAAATATTTAAAGAGTAATGCGATAAAAACTTGCATGACTACCACTCAAATTCAGAAACAAAGTCGTGTTACAAAGAAGAACCTCTCTAACTTTACTTTTTGGTGCCTCACCCGTCCACTGAGCCGCTTGCTTCTGCTGTAGAGAGCAGAACACACTGATTGTTTAGTTCAAGATGCTATTGCTTCTGAACCACCTCATCTCTCCAGATCAGTCCTAGCCTCAATTCCGCAAAGCACAAGATGAAGTACAAAGGAAAATAAACTGTCCAGGTCATAGGATGCCTCATTTGCAGGGGACGCACTGTGGAGGGCTCTCACCTGTGACTACTTCCAGCCTACGATGCTGTTGCTGTGCTCTGGCACTTCATAATATATTTATAAGCACTCCACAATATGTAATAAATCACTGTGTATTGATTTAAACAATGCCATTTGCAAGCCTCAAAGTGCTTTACTCTATTGCACACATAAAGGGGTTGGATCTCTTTGCCAGGCACTGACAGGCAGAAGCAGCTCAGTCAGGGACCCTGGTTAGTCAGGTGGTGTCAGCAAAATGCAATAAGCCGAGGCTTGAAGTGGGGGAGTGAGCTGTGCGGACACATTAAAGCCTTGGCTAATTGCTTGTGGGCTCTGTGTGATAGGAGGCCTTAGGTTTCTCACAGTCCGCAACAGAAACAACCTTTGATTTGTGTAAATCAGTGTTCTCATTAGAGGGACGTTGTGTCTGTAACCTCACAACTGTCACGTCGTTGGAAATGAAAGATAGGTTTCAATGCAGTAAAGGCAAGCAAACGAAAAACTCCACAAGCTTCAGCTGCAGACTCTGGTGACAGACACCTGACTGCTTCATTCCAATGTCTCTGGATGCAACAGAAGCTCAAGTGGTCAGGGCTGGGGATTTTACAACTCGGCCTAAAGGCGATAGTTTGCTAGAGCCACTTGTATCCGCTGTTCAAGGTATGATTAGCAAATAGGATGGAGGTTCATATGTACATGTGTGTACGTGTGTGGTGGTGGCGGTGGTGGTGGTGGCGGCGGCGGTGGTGGCGGCGGTGGTGTGTGTGTGTGTGCGTGTGTGTGTGTGTGTGTGTGTGTGTGTGTGTGTGGTGTGTGTGTGTGCCTCGCACATACCCTACCACTGTACCACTCTTCCAACCTCGAGCAGGTTATTGAACTCTTGGTGACTTGGAATGGAGCATTGTGGGAGCACTCACGCCATGACTCTAAGCAAACACTGCAGATCAAGACTTCACTTCCTGCTGCCTCCCAGTTAGCTTTGTAGCAGATGCGCCCTTAGTCAGCCTCTGCAGGTGACTTAAATTGTTTTTAAAAATCGTTTTCCTTGCATAGGGTGCTCAGCACATAAGGAATCTTCATGCCCGTCCAGAGTGTCTGCTGAGCGTTCCCTTTCTCCTGTGTTGAATCCGTTTTTCACTGGACTCTGAGAATTGTCCTTTGAACAGATAATTACACAGGAAATTGTCACTGTAGCAACAGGTAAACAAGGCGAGGCTGTGTCTACCATGCTTTCCTGAAGAATGGGAAACTCGAATTCTCCCAAAGTGTCACATGGGACACGGCTAGCATAGACATAACTACTTCTAAAAAAAAAAAAAAAAAATGAAATAAATGTATAATGAGTGTTTTCAACCACACTCAGCCAAGCTCAACAAAACAACACTCTCCTCCACTATGGAAATCTGAAGGGGCATGGTGTCGAGAGACAGAATGGGGTCAAGAAAGGGCAAGGTGTCAAGTGCTGACACATTGCACAATTGTTTCTCTTCCCAAGGAACACGGGTACCTCAAAAACCTGTCCCCCAAAGCTGCTGCAAGGGGTGAAACAGCAAAACACATAAAGTGTGTCCATGCCTACAGCTGGGTCTACTTTTAACTGGTGGCCGCCATTCAATTATATATGAAAAGCCCTTGCAGAATGAACGTCCTTGCTGAAGAGGTATCTTCATGTCTTCTGATTGAAAGGAATATTTTCTGTTCAATGTTGACATTTTATATGGAAGTGATCCAAGGTAATCACTCCCTCTCCCCGCCAAATCAAACATAACATGTTACTCATTTTCCTAATATCACTCTCTTCCTAATTTTAGTTCCACTCGTGTCTGGGATACACAGCCCTAGGCCATCCATGTGTGATTTTCATAGAGAGAATAAACAAGATTGAGCTTGGAACAGTCACCAGCAAGTTTCTTTTTAAAACCTTTGGACATGTATGCAAAGACAGCTGAATACCACCCATGTTCTCTTGAAGTAGATTTTCCTTGTGTTAAAATGATAGCATGAGATGCAATGGCAGATTTGAGTCACATTACAGTGGTCCATTGTAACAAACCCACTAGAAAGAGGCACACAATCCATCCTGAAAGAGTTCATTCCATGGATGTGTGTAGTTGGAAGAATTATATAATGACACCTTAGTCACAATCTAAATTCTACTGAGATATGCTGAATGCACTCTCATACTCACAACACCACTGCAAGAGATTATGCAAGCCCATTTCACAGATAGAGAAACTAAGGTTCAAAGAAGATCTGAGGGCTATACAGAAAGTATAGGAGATAGAATTCAGATTTGTTCTGTCTAGCTTGTTCCCACTACAGTGACTGACACAATATAAGCCTTTCTGAATTAGATCACACAACATTCTCCCATTTATACCCACTCTCTATGAGCACTTACAATCCTGGGATTTTGTTAATTTGAGCCACTAAAAGTTTAGGTTACTGAATATATTTATTTGAAATCATCATATGAGCCATTGTTTCTGTCATAGTTTTAAAGCAATTTAAACATGAGCATGTTTGTGTTATGAGTGAAGTTATAAAATTATGAATTACAAAATGCTATTGCAATTCTACATGCAGCTACTAACATTAATAATAGAAAAAGACACTAAGCTAGCATATTAGATTAGACAAATTGCATAAACTTTGAAATATGGCATATATACATTCATCTTAGCGAATCTATTCAGTATTCTGAGAACAAGACGTTACTTCAAAACCATGCCTTGGTCTTGTACTAATTTGTAGAATAATGATGCTAATATGTGAAGTATTCTTTTACACTATGTGAATATATGCCACTGTGATTGGTTTAATAAAGAAGCTGAGTGGCCTATAGCTGGGCAGGATAAAGTTAGTCAAGAGAATCAGACTAAGAGGATGCTGCGTAGAAGAGGGTGGGATCTTGGAAGTCGAGAGGAGATGCGGAGAGAAGAAAGATGGACCTTCTGTACTGAAAATGGGTACCACCACATGATAGAGCATAAATAAGAAATATGGGTTAATTTAAAAGGTAAGAGCTAGTTAGTGACAAGTCTAAGCTATTGGCCGAGCATTTATAATTAATAAGTCATCTCTGAATGGTTATATGGGAGCAGGCTGACAGGACAGAAAAGTTAGCCTACATTAATATTTTCACTTCTAACCACCAACAGCCAAATCAAATGTCATTTGTCCTGTTTTACAGATGGTGCCACCAGGCACAGTGAGTAGAGAACAGCAGGATCAGAATAGGAATTCAGCTTCCATGACTCCCTTCCAATAGCTTCTAGGCCTTACCATGTAGAATAGTGAACTTAAAGCATCAGAAACAGTGAGGGCATGGGACCAAGGAATTATACTTCTGATTAAAAAAAAAAATACGAAGGATTTCAGCTGAACTGTGATCTGAGAGTGGAGAACACGCACAATGCCTACAGTAGGAACATTTTGATGGGGGAAAGCTAAGCATCTTCTTAACTCTGACAGGGGCTGGCACTGAATACCTGGAGGGGGAAAGAGGGCCAGGAAAGGTTATAAATAAAGAGGAAAGTCCCAGAGGGTTTTTGTTTTTGTTTTGTTTTGTTTTTGAGGCAGAGTTTTGCTGTGCATGGTCCTGAATTCATGAATTTCCTGCCTCAGCCTCCCCAAGTGCACAGCCCCCAATGTCTTTCACTTAGGGCTTGCCCCCTGTGTTCTACACCCACACTGTCACAGTGTTGGCAGGGTGTTAATCTGGGCCACTTGAAAGTGTATTTGTTGGGAGACACCCTTCTCCCGCCCCCCCCCCTCCATTTCCCCTCCCTCAACGGGTTTTGTGCTATTTCTGTCTTTGCCCATTAACATCACTGACTCCAAATACTCTCTAGTTTCTATTACTTTCAATAAAAATTACCTGGTATGCTGTTAAAAGATGCATGTGTATTATAGGTTAATTTTCCAAGAGGTGCAAACCAACCTTTCCAACTAGTTGGAAAAACAGCAATAAACAAACAACAAAAGCTCTGTCTTCTAGCCAGAAGCTGTCTTTCGTCTCATTCTTGCTTTCTCTACCACTGCCAGCTCTGGATGGCTGCCACAGCTGAAAATAACCTGCAACAGGGATTTCGTGACTACTAATTGGGGCACTTGGCTTTTCTAGGGCACGGGCTCCTGCCATCTCTATGCACATTGCAGGGAACACACCAGAACATGTCTATATACTATAGTAACATCCCATTGGCATAATTCACTTCAGTACTTGAAGTGAATTATGCTCGTGCGCGCACACACATGTATGTGGGCACATGTGAGTGCCAATGCTTGCAGAGGCTTCAACTCCCCTTAGAGCTGGAGTTGTGAGCAAATGACTTGGGTGCTAGAAACCAAACTCAGGTCTCTGGAAGAGCAGTAAAAGCTTTTCTCCACAACTCTATCTCTCCAGCCTTCAAAACACTGAACTATTAAAAACTGCCATCTGTCAGTGGTAGAGCACATTCCTCACATGCATGACACCCTACTTAATTCCTAGTACCCCTAGTATTAATCAGAAAGAAAACCATGCCTTCTAATGATAACTGGGATGCTTTTCCTTTTTTCGAATATTTTTTTAATTTTTGTTTTATGTGCATTGGTGCTTTGCCTGCATATATGTCTCTATGACAGTGTCAAATCCCCTGGAACTGGAGTTACAGACACTTGGGAGCTGCCTTGTGGGTGCTGGGAATTGAACCCGGGTCCTTGGAAGAACTGTCAGTGCTCTTAACCACTGAGCAATCTCTCCAGCCCCCTGGGATGCTTTTCATTGCAAACCTTCACTCTCATATTTATAACTAAGAATTACTACAGTAACTTTCAACCATACTGTGTCAGACATAGCTCCTTTAAGAGGATGGCTTAAATCTACTTGCTTTGGGGCAAGAATTACCGTTAAGCTAGCTGTAAGTAAAGTGCATGATCCAGGCTTGGCCAGTTATGTGTGCTCCATCTGACTTGGATTCTGGAACAAGGTGAGAACACAGACAGAGCTGAATGAGTGATGTGTCCCTGACACTGAGGGTGGGCAGGCTAGAGACAGTAGCCACAGACCCTGATCAGACCTGTTTCTGCTGCACATGTCCTAATCCTCCTGGAGTTATTCTCATTCCTTTGTAAGGATGTTTCCTCCTCCTCTTCTAGGACATTCTGAAATCCCAAATAGCCCTGGAACTATTTTTACATTTTTTGTGTTGATGATGACAAAAACAATATTTTTCTTCTCATCACCAAGAAATTTCACTGCCATATTATCTGTGTTTCCTCCTGTGTCAGTTCCACAATTTATAAACAGGATTTAGAGATTATTGTAGTTTTTGTTCAAAGAAAAATTCCAGGTGCAAGTATTTCATCCTTTCCATTTTGTATAAGGGGCAACATTTTAGAAAATTTACAATTGTTGTTAATTCCAAAATCATTAGCAGTAACAGTACACATGCATGTTCGTGTATGCGGGGGGGGGGGGACGACGACACATAAATACATAAATAAATAAATAAATAAATGAACCCACATCTTTCAACCTACAAAGAAATATGGGAAAACATACAAAAAAAGAAAACATTTCAAATTTCTTAGTCCATTTCTAATCTGTCCTTTGGGTTTCCATGTAAAAATATTCCCTCTGGAGACACCTTTCTTCTGAGTTAAAGGTTTTGCTCTCTGTTAGTGTGGTTCCTGCTCTCATGACAAGTGGTGTTACTGCCTTTCACAACAGAAAGTAGTCTTGGTGTGAGGGTCCAGGGAGGTTGGTCTTTTGCATTATTACCATGCATAGTAGCTGAGCTTCTTTCATCAATGAATGATACGGAGCATCTCCCAATGCACTAAAGATATCACTGATCAAGACTAAAAATCAGGAGAAGGCCTTGTGTCTGTAAGCCCAGAGTTTTGCCAACCATTTTGTTCTTTGGTGTGAATGGAGGGCTCTGAACGATAAAGTGTTGGTCATTTCAGTGGCTCCCTGGACACACTCAAAGATACTGCAGCCCCATTGCTTCATGGGAGATATGGCTGAAGGCTCTCTCTTCCACTCCCCCCCCCCTTGATTTTCTTGGCATATGTGGACTGCTCATGGAAAAACAAGGCTGGGATGATTTCTCACGAAAGAAGGTTTCCCTGACTCCTTTCCTGAGAGAAAGAGAATCAACAAGCCATACAGATCTACAAAGATTCAATACTGGGAACTGGTCCATATGATGATGAAGTGAGAAGGACCAAGAAAGAAGATGATGTAGTTCAGTCCCAACCTGAAGGTTAGGAACCCAGAGGTCAACAGCATAAGAGTTAGGCTAAGCCCAAGCTGGAGAACCAGGAACATGATGCTCCAAGGTTGGAATAATAGATGTTTCAGCTCACACAGACCAATTTACCCTTCCTCTACCTTTGTGTTCTGTCTGGGCCTTTGATGGACTGGATGCTGCAGCCCATCACTGGTGAATCTTCTTTATTCAGCCTGCTAAGGCAAATGCTAGTTTCCTCTACGGACAGAGGCATACACCTAGAAGCAATGCTCTACCAGCTGTTGGGGCTGCCTTAGCCCAGTCAAATCAACATGCAAGATGAACCTTCGCCCTGGCAAAGATATCTCTTCAAATAAAGAAAGCCTCTTTGCATGTCTACTTACTTCCTAGTACATCCACCACCAGATTCCATTCTCCCTCTTCTCATTCCTAACAGGGAATGTGTTCTCCAAGTAGTCATAAAGAGCGGTAACTATTCTGTGTTTTCCTCCACATTTCCAGATATTATAGTCTATATAATTCAGGTGCTTGCAAAAATACAGCGCAAGCATTCTTGAGATCCAGAGATTACAAAAATCACTTATGTCAGGCACGATATCACAGCATGCCAACAACCACTTACATCCAAAACCCAGACACAATCCAGACAGATTATCTGGTTTTCAGAAAGGGGGCAAAATCATACTGTTATCTTGGGATTTTCCAGTTCCAGGCTACAACCTTCTCCTTCATAAAGATCAAAGGGTAATTAGGACTTCATCATGGTAGCAATTATACTATAAAGGGACCCACAGTTTGTGGGATAAGAAAAAGAGATAATTCTTAAATCCACCCACCTTCCCACAGTGTCATCCCACTCTAGGGCAGGCAGCAATGATGCTAGAAGCAGAATTGGAACAGGAAGGCCCTATCTAGTTGTCCTGGGGAACTTCCTTCTGAAAAGTCAGTGGGCTGCATGCAGCTGAAAGCAGTTCCATCCAGCTCACCACAGTCTCGGCTCTAATGAGTCAAACATGCCGTGGAGTGTGCTCAGTCTCACTGTTTGCCATGCTAAGTGGTCATCACTCTCAAGGAAGAGAAATCTGGAAAGACTGCTGGGAAGCGGTGCAGCTGGGATGGCCAAAGCAGTTCTTTCGGAAAATAAAACTATTATAGAGGGTCAGTAGGCACTCTTAATTTAACACATTAATAACTTAGATGCATTCAGATCCTCCTGGCACACACCTATCTTTTGTTTTTAATCATCCCTGACATCTGCCAATAAAGTTACAAGTTGAAACACAGCTTTTAATCTCTTGGCCCCACCCCTTCCCTTGGTTCGTTTATAGATGAGCTCCTTTGTTTCCTGGTTGGCACTGGGGTATATGTTAGGATCCTGAGAAAGGGTTATGTTTCCAAATCCAAGTTTGTATTTTTGCCATCATGGAAAGCAGATTTATTGATAAACTCGTCCCCGCTTCCCCAGTGAGCTCACTTCAGAACAATCTGATATACCATTGGAAGACCTAGAACTCTCCCTTCCTCTAGCACCACTCTGGAGAGCATGGGGAGGAAAGACTTTAATGGAAGGGTTTCTAGCTTTAGAAAGGATATTGGACCATTGTTCAGCCCAAAGACCTATGAGGCACATCCTCCATGATGTTCTCATCTACAGGCACCAATACAGCCAAGGGCAGAGCTGCCGTCTTGCACAGACTTGCCTTCAACTGAACCAGTGACCCTGGCAATGGTGAAACCTGACAGCTCTTGAAGTCCTCCTACATTCTGGATACATCTAGCCTGATCACATGGAAAGGCTCCAAACAGGCTGTGAAATACACACTTCCATTATCCACCATTGTAGATACACAGACACAGATGGAGTGTATGTACCCTTCCCAAGGTCATACCATTTTGTTCAGTTGAGAGAGAACATGCGTCTATTGTAAAGCAGAGACTATGGGGGTGGAGCATGGCCACAGGTCATATGGGGATTGGTGGACACTAAAAGTCAATGGAAAATGAAATGCTCTTCTCTCACCAGTTTGGAATAGAAGAAAAGTGCCAGACATACAGACACCTAGAAATTCAACCCATATGCGCCAGCCTTTTGGTGACCTTGGATGAGTACACCTAATCTTAGCTGAAAGGTTCCCTTGGGGATTTGCAAGCATTTAAAAAATTTCTCAGGAAGGCTTGCTCCAGAGCTCAAATCTACAACTCTGCTGATTGGTTTCTTAGAAGCATTCACACTGTTCCCCAAATCACATGAACAGAGAAAAGTTATAAGGTCTCCAAGTTCAATGCAGGTGCTATGCAAACCCTTTAGACTCTGAATATTAAAATTTTAACCTTGATAAAAAAAAAAAAACCAATCCTTTTTGCAAAGTCTCCAGAACGTCGGTGCCAGCCAGGTGCCCTGGTGTATTTGGTGTGTGGGGTGGGATGTCTACGAGGGAAGAAGACCACTCCACAGGGCTGTGTCAACGTGAAAGACTAAGGTTAAAATCACGCTTTCCCTTTCCAGACTCTTTTTGGGCTGGAACAAATCTACAGCCCCTGGAACCATCGAGGCTTGCTTGTTACTGCCATCCTCAACCCAGATGCTAGCTGTTACATGGACACATTCGCGTGTGCTCCAGAAAAGAAAATCATTTTTCCGATTTCCTCTAAACTCCACAGAGGAGGTGTGAGCCAGCTCAGATGCTCTCGTACCAGGATTGACTTGTGGCTAGTATATGAGCCCTTCAGCAGACTATTTGCCATGAAGGAATGAAGTTCACATCTGTGCGGGTCAAGCAGCCCAGTAGGTCTTGCACCAGGCAAGCCGGCAAGCTCCCAGCCGGACGCTAACAAGGCGGTTGGCAGACCATATTAAAACCCTCCCCTGCAGAAAAGGCCTTTGTGTGTGAAACAGAAAGTAATGTTCAGCTTGAGCTATTTTTAAAAAATGGAATAAAACGAAGTTGGTGAATGCATGATTCAGTTAAACTAAATAGTTGTGTTAGTAACAGC
The DNA here is from genome assembly GCF_004664715.2 of Peromyscus leucopus. Lineage (NCBI taxonomy): Eukaryota > Metazoa > Chordata > Mammalia > Rodentia > Cricetidae > Peromyscus > Peromyscus leucopus. Next base: position 71,919,908 of record NC_051065.1, on the reverse strand, counting down.
TTCTCACTCTCCGTGTTTTAATTATGTCACCTGGGACTGGGACGAAGGCTGAGGGTGGGGCACGGAGATTTTAAGGGCTTGTTTGCTTTCTGTCCCTACCTTTACTGCTGGTGAACGGAAAAAAAAAATCTCCACAGGCAAAAATTCTTTGCATTGCCAATAAAATAGCTTCCCCCTGGTTTTTATCAGCGCGGGTCCCACAAGGAACTGACAGCGGTTTATGTCAATGAACAAGATGTATTGTCTTCAGATTTATTTTTCATAGCAAAAAAAAAAGTTCACGTTGAACTTAAAACAAGGAAACAAAGAACAATGGAGACTCTAATTTGCGGTTCCAACACAATCACTGGGTTGGAGAAAGGCCGTCTTGCACCCAGCTATCTGTGGGGAACCCACTAATCCGGCACTCCTGGGCCTTGCTTCACGTGAGGACATGGACTTGCAGGGAGGTATGGGACACATGGACATACATGTTTTCCTTCTTCCTTTTACTCACTGGCTTGATGTGTTTCTGTGTGTGTACTTCTGGTTTCTATGGTCTAGCCATAAAAACTCACCGGATGGGGGCTGAAGGTCAGAGAAACAGAATGAAAGAATGAAGGAGAAACCCCGAAGGCATGAGGCCAGCTCGGGTACAATAAGCAGGAAAGGCGACAGAGCTGAGCCGGCTCTGTAAGATAGTTCTTACTTTATTTTAGCTCACCTTACTCTTTCATGCCTTGTGGAGAAAATGCTGTAGCCGGAAACGGAGGGCCCTGCTCAAAGCCTATTTGGAAATTTCGGATTTTATTTTCTTTTGTTTTTCTCCACCAAAAACAGAGTGCCTGCCCTTCTGTGGCCTGGCAATCAGTGCCTGAGGACAAGCCTCCCCAGAGAATAAAAAGGACGTAAGCTGGAAGCCAGGAGGCCTTCGTTCTGAGCATGGCCCACTACAAAGCTGTCAGGACAATGTTGGTGTCTCCTTAGAGTTTAGGTCCGGGTTTCTTATTCTCAACCATGGACTGATTCCCCCAGATGGTCCATCCGGATCAAGGACTTGTCCCAGTCCCTTTCCCTCCTCACCCTTTCTTTGCCCCCCCCCCCACACACACACAATGCCTACTCTTGACTGCCAGTGTGGTTAGATTGGAAGCACTGTAAGGATGGGGTGGGGGAGCACCTCTAGGCTTGTCTGTCAGGGATTATCTAGATTAGGTTGATTGTGGAAGATGCACTCACATATAGGCAGTACCATGCCGGGGGCTGGGATCCCAGACGAAAGGACTGAGTGAAAATGAGAAGGAGAGTTGAACGTAAACAGTCCCCACTCTCTGCTTCCCCACTGTGGACCCATGTGCCTGCCACCATGCCTTGCCTGTCATGATGGACCTTATGCCCAAGACCAGTGATTCCCAGCCTTCCTGATGCTGAGGCCTTCTAATACAGTTCCTCATGTAATGGTGACCTCCAACCATAAACTTATTGTCACTTCTACTCCATAACTATAACTGTACTAGTTATGACTCATAGTGTAAATATTTTTGGAGATAGAGATTTGCCACAGGGTTGCAACCCACAAGTTGAGAGCCACTGCCCTAGAAGTATGAACTAAATAAACTCTTTGTTCCTTAAGTCCCCTTTGTCAGCCATTTGGCACACAAATGAGATAAGTAACTAATACACTTCTCATTCTCTCCTCATCAATTTCCCCCTTCCTTTTCTTCTCTCTCTCTCTCTCTCTCTCTCTCTCTCGCTCTCGCTCTCGCTCTCGCTCTCGCTCTCGCTCTCGCTCTTTCTTCTTTTAGAGATCTAAAACATTACCTGTGTGAGCTAAACCCAAATTCTTCCATTGAGTCACATCTATCACCTAGGATTTTTTGATTTTCCCTTGAAATTGCAGGCCTGCATTTCATAAGCCAAACATAGTCCCTGCACAGGCCGCCTAATAGGGGCTCCTTTATTACGACCCTTCAACTCATTTCTGGATCCAAACCCTAGACTATTGAACCATCAGGTTGTGATTTCTGTGGGAGCTGTCAGGGAGAGATACTCTAATCTCTGCAAGGTTCTAACTATTGTTCATTGGAGATTGCCCTCTCCCAGGACTACTATGTGTCCACTGTATACTACTTGCACAGGACAAAGGTCTTGGAGTGTACACCCCAACTTCATGCCAAGAGGTAGCAAAGGCTAGGAGGATATTTTCTAGGTGACATTTGGAGAAACTAGTGTTCTAAATGGGACCTCAACACAGCTGTTCCAAGGATTTTGAGTTGGGAAAAGTTGTAAAATGTAAAAAGACTCCGTGAGTCTTTGGGGGAAAATAAACTCTACTCAGCCTCCACTGTTGCCGTGACTGAGGAGCTGAAGGTAAAGACAGCTTTCTCTTGATGCACCAGGCATGTTTGGGTCTCTCTAGGGAGCCAGGTAAGAACTGTCATCTTAAAGAAGGGAAGACGTGCAGGCCATACACTTGCAGGAGATGGTGTTTGAAAATACCATTTCAGTTACACCCCTTATTTTAAGGCTCATTTTGTAATTAATTCTATTTATAGGGCTTAGTACATGAACGTTCTTCCATAGCTCTTTCCTATGGTGACCACACGGGGTAAAACTGATCAGTCTACTTTTCCTTTATCGAGCTTGTCTCAAGTATTCATTTGATGGAAGTAATAGAAAACAAATTTATCCAAGTGATAAAATGAACAGCCAAGTATGTGCAATTTTGGTTAGCAGTTGTTAACACTGTTATTTTGGTGTTGCTGTTCTTTGAGAGATGTTTAGTCAGCTTTTCATCGTTATCACCATGTTCTTGGTCTCCTCTGAGTCCATGATTAAAGCTGAACTGCAATGTGAGTGTTGTCAATGACTTCAAGCATAAAACCGTGAAACCTCCATATAATGTCATTGCAGAAAAGGATACTCATAACATCCTTATGGATGTGTGTGTGCACGCACATGCATGTGCATTGCGTTTTGCTTTTGTGTGTGTGTGTGTGTGTGTGTGTGTGTGTGTGTGTGTGTGTGTGTGTGTGTGTATGTTTGGCTTCTTTCTTTAGGATAGCAATTTGAATTAAGGCTAGGACCATGATATCATGAGCAATGTTACAGTGGCTATTATATATTATAAATTCTCAGTTCATAACTTTGCTATTATATCTCTCAAAACCCTTTTTATTCAGTCCACACAAGCCCAGAAGTATAAAAATGTATTAAAAAAATCCAGGAAAGACAATTACTTGAACATCATAAATCAATATTCTCACCCAAAGATGGGATTCTAATATTGACAGAGGCAAATAGTGAAATGCTGTAAAGTGCTTGTTAACTTACTAAGGAGGTGTTCCTACCATTTGATAAGACCATTCAGTGCTGAGCTCTCAAAACTCTTCAGCCCCAGATCTAGGATCTGCTACCCTTCCATACGTAGATATGCACCAAGAGTTGGAATTAAAACACAATGGAACTGTAAAAACCAAAGTCAAAACGCAAGGCACCCAGCACCTTCCATTAGACACCAATTCTCAACCAGCTGATCTTTGGAACTAGAAAGAGCCATGGCAACAACCTTGATTCATTCACTAAGGCTTCTAGGCATGTCCACGGTCTAACCTGTGGCCCTTGGGCTACATGTAGCCACACTTGGCCAAGGATAGCCATGAATGTGGCCTGATTTAAAGTTGTAAACGTACTTTATTAGCAAAGTCAGCCTTCCATTTTTTTTTGTTTGTTTTGTTTTTTCCCCTTGAAGTACCAGAAACTGACCCAGGGGCCTTGTACACACACACAGCAAGTGTTCTGTCCCTGAGAACAATTTTAGACATATTTTCACTTTTTATTTTGAGACAAGGTCTTACTAAGCTACCTTGGCTAGCCTTGAGCTTACAATACAGCCCAGACAGAGCCTACTAGAAGTCTTCCTGCTCCGGTTTGGAAAGCAAAATCTTCTAAAAAAAAATTGTCTACTGAGAAAATGAGTTAATGAATGAGCATATAAAAATGATAGGGTGCTATAGAACTGAAAGTGGTCTGTACTGGAAGCACCATTGGATCTGTAAGCACTTGGAGAACATAGCACTAACTGAGAGTGGGGGAAGGGTGGTGAGGAAGAGAAAAAGAAAATGATGAGACTTTCAAATAGATAAACAATACACAGAGCACAGACTGTCAGGTTGTCGGCCATCGTTGAAAGAGAAAAGTTAAAAACGACTGCGGTGATTTACTCAGAAATAACAGAACATAAAAGGCAGACATAATGTCTATTATTACAGACAGAATTTATAGTCTAGGAGAAGCGACGATAAACAAATAACTATATAAACAAGTTATTTTACTATAGTAGATACAAGAGCCTCGCAGGAAGAAAGGGCTACCATGTGGTGTTTCTTCTGTGGAGGCACAAATGCTCAGGGAAGGTGAGGTTCAGAAGTCACCAGTGGCATGGAGTACAGAATGCTCACCAGTCCTTAGGTAGGCGACAAAGTTCCCACGGGAAAATGCTGTCAACATAGTGTAGCTGTGAGGGCTGATACTCCTCACCTGGAGTCCTGAGTCTTCCTACCTCCTGTCCCCCCCCCCCCAGCAGACAGCCTCCCTCCGAGGTGGCCTCTGGGAGAATGCTGTAAGCAAAGAGCATAAACATGGTGTCTGGCCACAGCTGGTGTCACTGTACTTTACTTTCTTGTCTCAAGGAAAGAGCCTTGTGTGAATATATCAATATCAAGAAATACTGCAATACAAAAATAAAAGAATAGCACATTAAACTGAAGGAACCACAGACAGGAAATGGGAACAGATGCATCTAAAGTTTCACCCAGTTCTGCAATCCTGTGATGTTATTGCTTAATGGTGATTTGTTGGTTTTATTTGACTCTTTTGGCATGCTCAGTTGACAGGTTGCTGGACATGCTTTTTTTTTTTTTTTTTTTTTTTTAATCTCTTCAGAAAGCTTGGCTCACAGGTTTGAGGTGCATGAACATGGAACGGCTTGGGAACAATTTAGAATGGTTGGGTGGGGCTGCCAAGAGTTAGGGAAGAACCTTGTCAACTGGCATACACCAATCTGGAATTCAACTGTATGTGAATGAATGGATTTCTAACTGAAAGCAGTGTGAATGAATGGATTTCTAAAAAGCAACAGTGATCTTATCAAGTAAGAAGCTGAAGTGGTTAGGTTTAAAAAAAAAAAAAAAAAAAAAAAAAAAGACAAAACCCTTAAGCCAGAATAAATATAGACAGATGGAGACAGACTTTTAAAGAGGTATAACAATGATGTGAAGAAAGAGTGGTTGATTAAAGAGGGGACCACAGGTTGCCATCTGAAGCAGTCAGAAGGTGTCCTCCTCAGGGTTTCTATTGCTGTGATCAATCACCATGAGCAAAAGCAAGTTGGGGAGAAAAGGGTTTATCTAGCTTACACTTCCACATCACTGAAGGAAGTCAGGGCAGGAACTCAAACAGGCCAGGAATTTGGAGGCAGGAGCTGATGCAGAGGCCATGGAGGGGTGCTGCTTATTGGCTTGCTCAGCCTGTTTTCTTGTAGAACCCAGGACCACCACCCCAGGGGTGGCCCCACCCACAGTGGGCTGGGCCATCGAGCACATGGATCACTAAGGAAATGGCAAACAGCTGGACCTTATGGAGGCATTTTCTCAACTGTGGTTCCCTCCTTTCAGATAACTCTAGCTTCCATCAAGTTGACACAAAGCCAGCTAGCACGAGAGGCGACCCATTTTTCAGAGTGACAAAAGAAAATAAGACTGAAATGTTGTCAAGACCTGTCTACTGACTTAGGTCCATAGCAAGTGCTGCCTGGTGTCTGGTGTACAGTGAGTTGCCAACATGTCATCTATTTCTGATATCACCCTTCCTGCCTATTTCAAAACATGGATGCCTTTTTAACATGGAGAAGGAAATATGAAATACGATACATGAACATAAGGCACATAATATAGAAAACATACAGAACAAAACAAAGGCCTACTGATCTGAGAAATCATTATTATCAATGGTTTGTTTGTTTATAGGTAAATGCATTCCTAACTGACACAGAGCTCAGTGGTGATGTTGCTTTATCCTCTAGAAAAGGAGATAGTAATCTTCTAACGCACACAAGAAGTGAAATATAGAATTAAAGAAATAAATTGCATATAGACTAAAATTCAGAAAGGAAAGTGGTCCAGGCAAGAAAGTTAGATGAGGAAACAGTCCAGAGGACAGGTCTTTAGGCTAGCAATCTACTGAAAATGAAGCCAGTTCACAGAAGTCCCCCACACACAGAAGTTGGGAGAACCAGTTTGGTAACTGAGGCAGAAACACAAGGTACACAGTGAGAACTCACCAGGACTTAGAGCAGCCAGGCTGGGGGGGATGGGGGCCATCTAAGGTTTTTAAGAAATCATTGTGAAAATGGATTTTACTGACATATAACTCATAGTCATTTTTAAAGTAAAAAGTGTCAAAATGATAGAGCAATATATAATTTAAAACATTTCCCCTTAATAAAGAGTAAAGTATATAGTAAAGAAATATGGGTATATTTTGACCTTCCCATTAAAAAAAATGGCCACTTTATTTGGTTCCTGCACCCGAGTGTACCTAATCAAGTAATCTGAGAGGAAAATAACATGATTAATGTTTTGCTAAAGATGATTTCTTAAAAAGAAACTTCTTTAGACTCAAAGGCTGCTAATCACTGTCCAGGAGCAGGCCAGATGGGAGATTCCTGCTTAAATGACATCTTTGTGGACACTTGCCTACCATTCTACAAGGTTAGGACAGGAAACTCCAAGACCACACATAGAAAACAGTGGCATCCTCTGAGAAAAAGATGTCTCCAGAATGCCAGCTGTCATCTTGTTTCACTCTTTGTCCGGGAAGCCTTACTGATCAAAGTGTCAGGAAGACAGACTCATCCTTTAAGAGGCAGAATCCTGGCTGCAGGATTTGGAGCTCTGGCCTTACTTTACAGGCAGAACAGCTTCTCATCAACAACAGGACACGGCAAGATGATCATCATGGACACCTGAAGGGGACCCAAGAGGGCCACAGAGGAGCTTAGAGTGCCTCCTCTCTGGGTGATGACTCTGGAGAAGTCCATGAGGACCTGGCAAACTTGAACAGCCCTCTCTCATCCTCCTGCTCTGGGTTCCCTCCCCAGCACTGGCAATTCCACAGCTGACTGGGTGTGGTCAAAATGGTCACAAATCAAAAGGACAGTCGGGAAGTTCCTGACCTGCATTATGAGCTTGCATTGCTCATTATGCAGAGTGGCAGGGACTTTATTGATAGGAGACTTTGTTTTCTTCTTGGGCATTTTCTGAGGTGGGAGGTGTAAACAGATCAGCAGGAACTCCTGGTGATCTAGAGTTCTGAATGAGAGAATATTCACAGTACCAGATTTTCTCTACTTCTATGCACATACACATACAGGCATACATGTTCTTGAGTTAAGCCCATTATGTTTCATTGTGAAAGGGTTTTGTTTGTTTGTTTGGGTGCCACCACTAACACTTCTTTTGGAATAGAAACATGTCACATGGAATATCAATATAGAGGATAAAGATGCAGTTTCTAGAGCCAGCAAGTCTGAGATTAAATCCTTATACTGGTACATTTTTGTTGTTGGCCTGAGGCAAATCATTTTACTTCTCTGTGCCTTGGTTGGTTGATGTTGCATTTTAATGTAATTTTTAATTAAAAATTTAGGTTAGCATACAATGTATTTTGCTTCATCACTGCACTTGAACATGCATGCTGCGTCACACCTTACCTTGGCTTATTAATCAGAAAATCTATGCCTATGTCATGTACTTATCATAAGGATTAAGCGCCTTAGTGTGTCTAAGGTGCTTAGAGTACCTGGAACATGATGAAAGGGATGGAAATTTAGCTTTCATTATGTATGGAAACATTCAGCACGTGATCAATGAGCACTCAGTGTACAACAGACATCATCCTATCAACTAAGGATGCTGAACAGGTCAGGAAAGTGCTTTGGACTTATGGTGCCTATTTGGTAATAGGGAAGGTTGACCAGATGATGAACGTACCCATGAAAGCTGCAAATCATCATTTCACACAATGATGAATACTGTGAGGAAAATGACAACGGATGATGTCATAGAGAGTGAGATAAAGGGTTCCTAACTTAATAGGTGGGCAGAAAAGTCCTCTCTGCTTACTTGAGCTAAGACCTCAATTCTGTCTCCTCTGTAGAGAACACAGGAGAATCAAGTTCTAGGGTTTTCCATGTCCAAGGATCCTGTTACAATAGGTCCTTCCTGCCTTAGCATTGTGTATCCTTTTTTCTTCAGTTAGAATTTAAAACTAAAAAAGTACTAGGGCCTAACCTATCCCATTTATCTCTGGAAACAGACTCCTTTTCCTTTAAATCTTTATTTAATTGCCACCTAAAATAAAGTTGGTTTCTAGGCTAAATCCCAGTAAGAGTCAAGTGTGCTAGAGGGTCATGGGGTACAAACAAGTGGCTCCTCCCCCCAAATGAAAGGCAAGGTGATGCTTTGGGAAAGGAAGAGTCTGGGGAGCTGGGATACCAAATGCAGAAATGAGGAAAAACCTAATTCCTGGCAGAAGGAGAACATGGGTGTTATTTGCCACCAAAACCAACTACATCCCCTTACCACACCCCCATGGCCAGAGTTATCATCAGGTGTGCAGCTGAGAAACATTAAAAGGGTTGATGTGGGGCGTGTGGGGATCATTACACAGCCTTTTAGTCCACTGGGGATATTTTTAAGGATAGTTGACAAAATACCTAAAGACAAAAATATTTGAATCATAGGCACTTACAGACACTCACCCCAGGCCAAGACAGGACAACAACCAACAGTCCCCCTCATCTGACACCTCCTTCTGGCCCCGACAAGGCAGGTCAGACTCCAGACATCCATGTCCTGTCATTAGTCGACTTCAGGAAAGTTTTTGAAATTGTTGCCCAATCTGCAAGGACAGGAGGTAGAGGAAATGGAAAAGGGAGAGAGGGAGGAAGTTCTGTGCCTTGGTAGATGTTGGAAATCAGGGGAAACACTGCTGATGTGTTTGTTCAGTCAGACACCCAAAATTCTGCTGTGTAGGAGGGATAAAGGCTCTTATCTTGTGGAAACGGAGCAAACTTCACTGGGTTGGGGTGTGAGTCTTGACTTTGATGAGAAGAATATGGTCTGAGCTGTGCTTTGCAAGTGGCCAGTGCTGTTTTTCAACATGAACTAGACATTCTCATGTGGGGCCAGCTCTTTTTGTTTCTACTGTGACTTCTACACATACATGATAAGTTGCCATTTGATCTGGCTTTCCAGCTTCAAAAAAGGTATTCTCCCCCAAGGAAGTCTGAAATTCTCCCTGATCTTCATCTGGCAGATACATCCTCACCTTGCTGACATACCCTCCTTGGAGAGGCCATCCTTGGTTATACTTGCCTAGAGACTCCAAAAGGCAACTACTCAAATCTCTTTCATCTACCAATATTCACCTAGTAATTTGCCAAGTGCTTGACACATTCAGGATGCTCAGAATTTGGTGAATGTATAAGAATCCAAAAACCAAGTCTGAGAGGTTGACATTCTTCCAAGCAAAGAAACTGAATCTCATGAGATTGAGCGTCTTGCTCAAAGGGTCAAACAGCAGGTAACAGTTGGTATCTTAGTTAGGGTTTCAATTGCTGTGAAGAGACACCTTGGCAACTCTAATAAAGAAAACATTTAATTGGGGTTCACTTACAGTTTCAGAGATTCAGTCCATTATCATCATTGTAGGGAGCATGGCAGCATGCAGGCAGATGCAGTGCTGGAGTAGTAGCTGAGAGTCCTACATCTTGCAGGCAACAGGAAATCAACTGAGACACTGGGCAGTATCCTGAGCATAGGAAACCTCAAAGCCCATCCCCACAATGAAACACTTTCTCCAACAGGGCCACACCTACTCCAACAAGGTCACACCTCCTAATAGTGCCACTCCCTATGAGATTATGGGGGCCAATTACATTCAAACTACCACAGTAGGGATTCTAGTTAAACGTTTTTGATGCTTAACTTTTAAGAGATTTTACTAACAATACAAAGAAGGCCACTCACTCTCTATAAACAGAAACCAGGGGCTTCTGTGTACCTCAAGGGGAGGTGAATGAAAGCATATGCCACTTAAGAACCAAGATCTCTGAAATGCCACTACAAAGAAGATACAGTGGTCCAGCACTGCCACAAAGAAGATGCAGTAGTCCAAGATACATTCAGGGCGACCAAGGTGGAAATGTTCCCACGTATTGCTGGATCCTACTCTTATAAACATCACCATCATTACTTTTTATCATTTGTTACTATTATTTTGAGACAAGTTTTGCTACATAGCCTGGGCTAGTCTGAAATTTGCAATCCCCACCTCACCCTTGGGAATGTGGAATTCCAGATGCACCACCTTGCCTGGCCTTCGTGGGTGATATTTGGGGTATTTGAAATCATATGTTTTAGAGACAGAGCTCTGAGTTCTAACCCGACCCCAAACACTTACTATGTAATTTACTAATCTGTGTAACTCATAAGTGTTTTTAACTACTCTTTTTATCCTTACTACTCATATGTCATAGCGCTGATTCCCTATACCCACTCTACTTGGAACACAAGATAAGTTCTCAATAAAACGTGTTAGGTAAACATTGAAAGAACCTACTAGCCAGGCAATGGTGGTGCACACCTTTAATCCCAGCACTCTGGAGGCAGAGGCAGGCAGATCTCTGTGAGGTCGAGGCAAGCCTGGTCTACAGAGCGAGATCCAGGACAGGCACCAAAACTACAAAACTACCTGTCTTGAAAAAACAAAAAACAAACAAACAAAAAAAAGAACCTACTAGTATTCTGGGTAAAAACAAGTCTCTCCTACCAGAACAGTGAACAAGGCTGGAAACAATTGAAAATATATCTGGAAGTTTTTTGAGAGTCGTAACCACACTACTGCCCTTTATATGAGAGAATCTGTTCACTGAGAGTCATCATTCCCTAGCTACAAACCAAAGAGTCCCATGTATTGCTGGCTTCACATCACCATGTGGCCTTATACTGCTATAGTTTTAAGTAATGACATTTTTCTCAAACTTTTCAGCTTCAGCATCTCCAGCATGATGCCTGAAGATGCTCTGTGGCAGGTGAAAATGGGAAACACATGCTTTTTTTCAGCACTTGGTTTCAAGTAGCCATGAGTTTTCCAAAAAAGTACTGACTTGAAAACTAACTTTTCCAATAGACTGGCTTGTACTGTAGATTTCCCATTGACTCCAAAGTGGCCACTAGGAATAGACGCTTCATTAGCTCTTTTCTGGGCTGAAAACAGTTTGCTAGGTTTATCGATTTTTATGGCATGATAGAAGAAAAACAAATTAAAAAAAACTAAACTAAAATATTGGGTCAGAAAAGGAGAAAATTCCAGGTAAATAAAAAAGATCTGTCTTTTTGGAGAAGAGATAAATGGGTTTAGTATGTGTCAAGAGAATAGAGCAATGTCTATGGTTTAGAGAAACTAGAAGAAAACAATTGGTTATAAAGGACCTGTGCTCCTAAATTTTCAAAACACCTGAGAGTCCTCCCATAAACAGGTGATGTGGAAGCTGGAGAGTTCACAGCATCCCAGGAGATAGGCAGGCCCCTCTAGAGTACTTTAGAAGCTGTCCATTGGGTAGCAAGTTGGCTTATGAGTGGTCATAGTTCCTTCCATCCTTGAAAGCCTATATTTCCTGGCTGTGCCAAAGAATTCCATCCTTCCAAATCTATGCCCTTTAGTCTAGTTTTGGTCAAAAGTTCTGTATTCATAGATGCATATCCAGTGTTGGGGCTTCTCTGACTGATGGAGGAAAATCATTTGATCACGAGCCTTTACATGCTTATAATGTCTCTAACAAAGATTAACTGCTGTAACTTATTAACACTGTTCCTTATCAAGACCAAGACTGCTGTCCAGGATATCAGTATTAAGGAAAGCCTGACCTTTGGGAAAAAGAACCCAACTCCCAAGAAGCAAAGGTTAACCCAGAAGGAGACTGTCCTGGCCTCATGCTGAAGGCTGATGAGTTTACCCAAAGAAACAAAGGCTGCTGGACCCCTGACTGCTCTTAATATCTTTTGGAGCAGGAAAACTCCCTTCTTGCCAGCCTGCCTGCTCAACCAAACACAGAATAGTTGGCTGCCCCAGATCCTCTCTGCTCTGTTGAGGGAGGCCAGAAGGAAGAATTCAGGGACTGACAGCAGCTAGGCAGCTTGGCTGACCTGCACACAGGGCGTGGAACTCCAGAACAACTCTCCAAGGGAAGGGAGGAGGTAGGGAACAGGGCAATAAATTAGCCAACTGATTTTTCTACAGGACCTGCCTCTGTGTCTGTCCTCGGCTTTTCTTTCTTATCATACTCAGGTCCATCAATCCTAGCATTCTAGTATGTGTTGGGTGCTTACTATGTACTAAGCAAGTCTCTAAGGAGTTGACGAGCATTATCTCCTTTACTCTCCACAATAATCTGTAATTTTAATTAATCAATTTTTCAAACAAGGTACTATGTGGCCAAGACTACACAGTTTGTACACAATAAACTCTCTGTTTAAACAGACAGAGTGATTTCTAATACCACTGTTCTAGGTGAAACAGGAAGAGAGGACCTGGGGTGAACATATGTTGGGAGCTTAGCATAATTAAAATAAATTCATTTGTTTTTAATACAGTTAAAGCTATCAACGTCCAATGTCTCTTTAGTGATCGTCTTGGCTCCCAGACTGTGTAGTCCACCAGTCAGGGCTGCTCTTCCTGCTTCATAGCTCCAGATCCCTGGCTAGTGATAAGTATTTAGCCAATGGCTGCTGAATAAAGGAACAGAGCAGAGGACTTGTCGAATGATTTTGTCCGAAACTCAGAGGAAAGTGTATTAAAAGTCAGTGCAGGCATTCCACATGACCTCTGGTTCCTCAGCTGTGACTGTTGGCTCTGTGGTGCCCCTCCTCTGACTCCCCCCTCACTACTACACCCCTTTCTTTCTATAACACTGCAGTTGGTTGGTCCTCGTGCCAGAGAGTTCTACTTCCCTTCAAGCTTCTGCTTCCCTTCATCCCAGCTCTGCTGCCATTGCCTGCCTCCACAGGTTCTCACTTCAGCTGCCTCCTGCTTTTCTTTCTCCCTTGAAGTGCAAATGCCCAGTGCTGACCCTGGTATCTGGACCTGGAGGGGGTCTGTTTGTTGTTCTTGGGTACAGAAACATCTTTTACAAGGTTTTGAAGGCCAGGGAGAGTGACAGATGCTAGCTTTCTGGGGGAGAATCCCCGTGCTCCATGACCTCTACTGCCATAGGCTTTCAGTAAATAAACAGGTTAGGTCAAGAGTCCTGCGCATGTACTGTGTCTGCGTTATGTCCTCTAAGCACAGATGACAGAAGCCCCAGAAAACTGCTTTTCTTTACCGTCTTACATACAGGCAATGAGGAGAGTCGTTTGCCCACATCTCTGCAAGATTACAATCACCGCATTGACCAACACCATAGGCACAGGAAGACCTGTCCATGAGAATGAGATAAAGACCCTTCACTCTCCCGGAGCATTCCAGACCACTGAAAGGATGGGATCACCACCTTGGCTTGAGCAAGCAAGTCTGGAGCCTTCACATACACTTTGCCACCTGAACAGTAAAGAGTCCTGCAAGGCAGTTGTTACTACCGCTTTAGAGATGAAAGTCCAGATGGGTCCCCAAACTTGCACAGTGACCACAGCCCTGCTTTGTCCTAAGCCACATACAAATTTTGGTGTTTGGAACACTGAGGATGTGGCCAGCAGTGACCTCAAAATGTTCTCTACTCTTCGCTCTCATAGGTGAACTGAGCCTTTTCAGCCATGAAAGGCTTTGGCGGCAGGATGGCTGTGAACTTCACCCTTCCTCTCAGTTAGTGAATAACCGTGGCCATATACCAAGAACTTCTTTTCCACATTTGAAGAGACAAGTCATGGGAACCAGAATTAGCCATTTCAACGAATTTTACATATTTCTGAGCTAAGACCTTTCTGGGTTTTGGTATTCAATCTTGAGCCAAGAGATGAATTTGGCCCACTGTTTCTCAGTGATGACCTCACATACAAAAAAAATACCAATGCCTCAGCTCCACCCCAAAAGAAATGATTCAGATTTTCTGTGGATGGGTTTTTAAGTTCTCCAAGTGATAGCAACAGGTAGCCATGAAATACTCTTCTAACAGGCAGAACAATTTTGTCAAACAACCAATGCAATGTTCAAGGTGATCTTACAGTTTTGAACGTCACCAAATGTTGTCTCTCAAAAACTCTGAGCTGACCGTTGACATACATTTTAGAAGAAATGTCCGCAGCCAGCGTAAAAGTCAGGGAAATGAAAATTACATGAACCATAGCGTTAATTATGGAAAAAACAGACACCCTGGCAGACGGCCCGGGTGTGGCAGAATGGACAGGAGTAGCAGGCAGGAGAAAATTTTAGGAAATTAGAAATTTTAATAACGTTGACCATTGAGGGTCCCAACTGGTCACTGAATTGTGTCTAACTTATTGCAAGCCCCGAGAGCAAAACCAGATGAGGAAAGCAAGGCCTGTCCTGGCCCCCAGCTGCTTCTCATTGCTCAAGCTTAGGAACAGAAAGGAAATGAAGCCTCACCCTCCTCCCTGGACCTGACCAAAGGCCCCCAGAAGGCTCCCTCGGGACGACGCCAGGGGGAGCGCAACATACTTGGCATTGTTTGCCAGGCCTTTCTACAGAGCGTGAAAAAGAACAAGTCTTGCTTATTGTTTAGGGCCCTTGAATAGTGCTCAGAGTGTCTTCATTATCTCCCTGGTACAAGCCAGCAGCAGTCTGTGTGTCTCAATTTTAAAAAAAGAGTAATAAAATACAAGTAGCAAGTGGATTCTATTCCATCATCCTGTGGTTTGAAATGGCAACATGAATAAAGGTTCAAAATATACAAACAAAACCACCAAAAAACACAGTCTCCTTCCCCCGTTCCCCCCTTTTTCCCTCCCTCCTACTCTCCACCCCCCTTTTTAAAATTTCTAGGGATCAAACCCAGGGCCCACCACAAGCGAGGCAGAACTACCTCAGAAGTGCACCTCCATCCAATTGCCTGGATTTGAACGGAAGAAATAGCACTCAGTAGCTTCGCCATACCTCCTCACCCCTGTTTGCATCCTGGGGATAGTGGTAACAACCCACCTTGTAGCATCTGGGGGAGGGCTGAAGGGTGAACATGCAAAACTTGGAGAAAAGCTGGGGGTACCTCCACAGCCATTCTACGCCTTCAGAACCTATCAGGAAAGGTTTATGTGAAAGTTGAATTCTTCTATACTTCAGTCATTCCAAATATTTACTATTAAGAAGCACGTGCCTCAAATCATAAAAATGAGAAAGCCATTGTGACTATCAGCCAAGAAGAGACTAGAAGGCAAATTGCTGGACTTCACCTCAGTGGTCTGCAGTCAGAAGACACAGAGAATAGGGAACCACCCCTGTAAGATAAAATAATGTGCCCCTCAAAGTCTGAGCTCCTAGCCCACATGCACTCTAAAGAAGAAAGGCAAAAGCCTGTTAAGATGTCTTCCCTACAACCCGTTCCCAGAATGCTTAGGAAAGTAGGGGAAAGGGGCCCAGGGTGCTTTATGACAACTTAGATTCTGTTATAGATTTACCATCGTCCCCAAAACCACTAATACTTATTTGCTAAAATAAATGTGCTTTCATAATTTCACAATTTTTAATCCAGGCAGATTATCCACTAAGATATTGTGTCATTTTAATAAAACAAACGGCCAATAAGGAAGACGTGGGCTGATCTTCCCCACAAGAAGATCGATGGCATATTTTCATGGAGGGACGCCCATGGAATAAACACTGCTAAAACAGGCATTCCTGATGATGAAGGAGAACTCTGCTCACACATTTTTTTTCCGTCCTAGTGCACATAACTTTTTTCCCCTGTGGATCTTCAGCGAGGCCAGGCAGTTGCCTTGGCTGTATGGAATTCAGCAAAGAGAAAGGCATGACCAGTGGCCACACACTCACATCTGGCTGAGGTTTCAGCTGACTGCACTTTGGGAGTTTTAACTCCAGCCACTAACAAGGATCCCCTTCGTTTTGACTATATAAGTCAACTGTGAGAGCCTCAGGGTAGGGTGACTTTTTTTTTTTTTTTTTTTTTTTTTTTTTTAAGTCCCTTCTGCTTATCAAGCACTGAGAATACAGATAGGAGGCTGGCTGGCTTGCTTTTTGTACTTCTTGTAGCTGGAGGCAAAAACTTCAGGCAAGAAATGGGAATGAGAGGGAGCAGGCTGACAGCTTAGAAGCCAGACTATATGTTCTCTCCCGTGCCCTACCTGTGTGGGAACATGGACCAGTGTATCCAGCAGGATTACACAGTGGTTAAAGCACAGCCTCAACCTGGCTTCACTCCAGCTTCATCCATGTGTGCCAGGTAACTCAGGCTTCCCTCTTAAGCCTCATTTCCTCTTCTGTAAAATGGGGATAATGATAGTCTGGACCTTCTGATGTAGTCATGGGAATTCAATGACAAGGTACTTATAAAAGCCTTTGTCCTGCACTGCACTGTTTTCCTGAGTCTTCACAATGATCCCATGTGGTGGATACTGTTGGGCCACGTTAGTTGATAGGGAGGCAAGGTAGAGGTTGTGTAATTGCCTGCAAGGTCTCTAGTAGGTAAGTGGGGGGTAGGGGGAGCAGGCAAGAAGCAGGATTGCTTAGACCTAAGGCTGGGACTCTAGGTGCTCAGTGACCCATACAACATTATCTCAGGACGCTAGGGGTGCTCAGAACATCTGAGTTGACCCTTTTGTTTATAGAACAGTGTCATGGTTAGCGTTTCTATTGCTGTGATAAGACAACTTGACCAAGAGTAACTTGAGTAGGAAAGGGTTTATTTCACTTTATAGTTCCATATCCCAGTCCATCATTGAAGGAACTCAAGGTAAGGCAGGAACCTGGAGTTAGGAACTGAAGCAGAGACCAACCATGAAGGAATGTTGCTTACTAGCTTGCTCCTCCTGGCTTGCTTAGCTTGCTTCTTCATATCCCCCAGGACAAACTACCCAGGGATGGCACCACACACCATGGCCTGAGCTCTCCCACATCAATCACTAATTAAGAAAGTGCCCCACAGGCTTGCCTGCACATCAGTCTTATGGAAATATATGTATTTTTTTCAATTGTGGTCCCCTTCTTTCAGACAAATCTCTCTTGAGTCAGATTGACAAAAACAAACAAATAAAAATACCAACCAGGGCAGAGAGAAATACAGTTAATAGAGATTCAGGTAACTAGGCCAGACTAACTTAAAGTAAACTTGGGGGTTAGGTATGAAAAAAAATAGTTCTTTACACTTTACCCAATACTTTTACCTGCCTGGGCTCATAACTCTAGCCAGGAAGTACAAAAAAAATATTAAGAAAAAAATGCCTTATTTCAACCCTAAAGTAACTGGGATGTCAGCTGGATAAGGCAGGGGTGGTGGTCTAAAGGACTCACATAGACCCTCATTTTCTATAATGCCTGCTAGTTTATTATCCAAAAATGTTGGATAAAAAAATTTTGAATTAAATCATATCAAGCTACAAACCTGAAACTTCAAAACTCATTATTTATTAATCATTCATTAAATGTCTGTATTCAAATCTACAATAGATTGTAGCCCAACCAAATAAACACTGGCCTTCACAAGCTTAAACAGAAAGCTAGTCCACAAATTTTCAGTTTTTCTTGTCTGCTTCTGACATTCATCCCAAACACACATGTTCAAAAACTTGGAAATGTTAGGTCTCAAACCCAGGGCAAATAGCTAACTGAAGTGCTTATTTAACATATCAAAGTGGACCTAGCTGTCAGGTTCTCCCAGCATCCCTCAGTCCCTAAATGTTACAAGGATATATAGCTGGCATATCCCACCCCTTACCCTAAACTCTCCAGCTGGGGGAGGGTGGGGCTGCCCTTCCTCCAACTGCACTTCCCCATATAATCTAGCCATTTTGGTTATCTGCTCTACCCTTTACCTTCCTGGTCTCCTACTCCATGGCTAGTCTTCCCTCCTCCCTCTGCTCACATGGCCTGGCTCAGGGTCCTATTCACTCTGAATTCTCCCAGATGTCCCTGCCTCTGGCTATGCTCCCCCTTTCGTCTACAAGAAACCTTCTCCTCCGCCATTCCTAGGAGCAGTCATATCCTTCCTTTTTTTATTAATTCAGGAAAATAAAATTGAAATGAGTTAATAAATGCAACTCTTTACAGACTTTAGAGTTCATGTATGTTATCCTTGTGGGATATATTCCTTCAGTTATTTGAACGGCCTAAGTACTTAATTTGCATTTGCATTCACATTTTTCTTTGTGTGAACATAAACCTATCTGGTTTGGATGAAATGCCTTCAGAGGGCAGCATGTGGCATTTGTTTGATGATGACTCCAGCATCACTCCTAACAGTAACGATTGGCTTCACTGCCTTCATTGTCATGTCATCTTTCTCATTCTTATGGTATCCCCATGTTCTCATCTTGAAGTTTTTTTTTTTTAACTGTGTATGTGTTGGCGGAGGGAGGGGGGAGATATGTGTATGTGTGTGAATGTGCACACATGCCATAGTGTCTTTGTGGAGGTCAGAAGACAGTTTTCAGGAGTTGGTCCAAGGCTAGCTGACCTGCATGCTTCTGATTGATTTGCCTGTCTCTATCTCCTCTCTCACCTTAGGAATGCTGAGATTACAAAGGCAGGCCATTGCATCTCTTTTTATTTCATGGGCTCTAGGAATTGAACTTGGATTGTCAGGCTTGCACAGCAAGCCCCTTTACATGCTGAACCATCTCCTTGGTCCTGATCTTGAGAAGTTGTAAGGTAGACAGCAGTAACATAATCTTTCTTCTCATTATGAATATTGGCTCTTCATACATTTCTGATACATTATTTAATTCAAAATAAAAGTTCTCTTATAAGCCCATAACAAATAAAATGTTGGCATAGGATGTTATTGTCCTACCATTAAATTATGAAAAGTGGCTTACCACGCAAAGACATCTCTCTAACAGTGCCACTGGCAAGAACAACAAATGGAAAGAAAGTTGCTCAGCGAGATATGTTTTTACTTGCATTAGTCTGTGGTCAGAAACAAACGCTCCCCATAGAAGCTGTTTCTTTAAGATTCTAAAAATAAATTGATCTGTAAGTGAGTTTGCTGTAATGCACACAGTGAGTCAGACAGAGGAGTAAGAGCCATTTATAGAATGTGAACTAAACACTGGACTGGGACAACCACTTACCCCTCACAAACAGAGAAGTGGCCTTTCAGATTGTGGAGGGTTGGGTCTGTACGTCTTATTTCTGAAAGGAATCTTATTATAACTCTGACTAAAAATATTGAACGATAGCCAGAGGCCATTGCATGATCAAATCCTTTGATACAAAGAAGATTGGCACGAGAGTATATGTGTGCATTCTCATATACATATACTGTAGTGGGTAGTGGGCTTTTTGTCTTTTTGTTTGTGTTTTTTTATTTTTTGTTTTCTTGGTCAACTTGACACAAGTTAGAGTCAGTTAAGAGAAAGGAATCTCAGCTGAGAAAAATGCCTCCATAAGATTAGGCTGTAGGTTAGCCTGTTAGTCATTTTCTTAATTAGTGGTCAATGTGGGAGGGCCCAGAAGATGGCAGGTGGTGCTATCCCTGGCCAGGGGGTCCTTGGTTCTATAAGAAAGCAGAATGAGCAAGCCATGTGTGCAGCATGTATGCCATGTATGTAAGTGTAGCCAAGTATGCAGCACTTTTTCGTATAGATAGATAGATAGATAGATAGATAGATAGATAGATAGATAGATATAAAATCTTGCAGTGCTATGCATTGACCCTAGAGCCCCATTTCCTACATGTTCTGATAAGGAAATAGATGACTCTTTAAAAAAAAAAAACTGGTATTAGACAGTGACTTAGAATGGCTTTGTGTGAGCATAAATAAATCATTTAACATCACTCAGCCTCAGTTTCTTCTAAAAAATGGAAATAAACACAGCCCCTTCTTCAAGAGATTGAGAAGAGGATTAAGCAACACAGTACATCTGAAGTATTTGGGACACATAATAAAACCATTAGGAACGTCAACTACCATTCTGTTCTCCCCGGCAGTCCCAGGGTGGTGCGATTTCCTCTTTGCTCTCTTGTGTGACTTTGGATTTCCCTGTATTTCTAGAGCATGTCTTTATAATCTTGTAAATAGCTGCCTTGGAGGGCCAGTCTGGTGGCTACAGGTTGACAGGGTTTCCTTGCATGACTCATAGAAGGAATATGTTGAAGGGGGTAGATGATTGAGATGGAGGGAGGAGGAAGGGAGGAGGAAGGTGAGGAAGAGGAAGAAGAAGAAAAGACAAGGAGTAATGTGAAAAGGACTTTGCCACCTTCTTCGATGTGAACTTCATTTACAAACATGTCAGCTGTTGGGTTGCCTGCACACAGATCTCAAGCCTGGCGCACTGCAAAGAAGAGATGCGTTACCAAAGCCGGGACTTCATTTCAGCATCTTCACCACGGTAATAAGAGCTTTTTGGTCTTTGTACAATTCGAATCCACTTGAGATTTCCTAACCATCTATTGGCAAACAAACTGTCTGTAAGCATTAGGAAACTCCACCCTGGGACTTGGGGACATAGTTTATTTGGATTATAGAATCTTCTTGAATTAAATCAATAAATCAGTCAGTTTTGTTTCTTTTCATCTCAAGAGACATCTTGGCCTTAACTCATGAACTTGCCATTGGAATGCACATGCGGTATATGATGACATAACTCTTCCGCCCAGGTGTGGTTCCAGGGTCACCCAGAACACTCAGAGCTAGAGGTTGACTTCACAGTGCAGCACAGAGGCGGTGTGTTACTCAAGGGGGTGAGATCATGGGCTGGCATGAATTTATCAGTCTTTTAAATGAATGAAGTTGAATTCAATCTACTGACCTTGCTCCAGAGGCTAGAGATACAGGCAGTGTAAAACAAAAACCAGTCAAAATAGATGGGGAAAGCCACAGTGCACATGACCGCTTAGTTTAGAAGGTGACACTACTGGATTTAGTCTATGAAGATCTTGTCACGTGAAAAATCCGCAAATAACTATGACCTAAACATGGGGACAAGAGACAACCCATCTAGGAACAAATGGACACATTCCATTGTGGTTGACTAGTGTTTAAAATCTATTTGGGGGCAAAGGAATACTGTAAATACTTTCCCTTCTTCATAACTATCATAACCCCAACTTTCTGGCTCTTAATATTTTTCAACAACTCTACATGCCAATTATAGTTTTTTTTTTTTTTTTTGCAAACAACCTTAACTGGCAAACATCATTCTACTAGAGACATGGGATTTCTCTGTGACCCTCTGAGTCCCCAAGGCCAGCCAAGACTCACTTGGACCTTGTGACTGATTCTAAGCTGGGTATCACTAAAGGCTGCCCTGTATTCACTGTACAATTTGAAAGCCACTCAGTTCTGAGGGCCCTTGGGAAATGCTACCCATATTAGGCATGTGGAAATGTCTACATCATACTGAAATGATTTTGGAAGTTGAAATTTAACATAACTTTTTGGATTAAAATTCATTTCCAAATTTGGGCCTGGGCTTTAGGTGAAAATCATTTAGGAACTTCTCATGGGCTTGTCAATGCCAACAAACATCTTTAGTGCCAGCTGGATCACAGACTTTCCCCTTTCTCATTAGATTCTCTCCTGAAAATAGCAGTTGTATGGTGGAAGTCATGGCAGTCTGTGTCCAATACACCTGATTCCAAAGCTGGATCAGTTGATCATTGAATTCAGGCCAATTTGTGACAGCCTTCCTCTTAACCAATAATTATTGATGCTAATTAGAAGGTCAAAATGGGAGGAATTTTGGCCAGGTCTGGAAAGGGGAAGAGTGGAGATGTTTGCTGAATATGTGGTAAGGCCAGATTGACATTTACCTAGAAAGTATCTTCTTCTGAGCACCTTCATCGCCTGAGAGAATCCACTCAGGAGAGGAGGGCGGTTTTTCATTAGACACCAGGTCTGTCTGAAGATCTGGAGATACTGAGGCACGGTTTTCACGGTGTGTGACCCCATGGAGAAAGTGGACTCTATAAAGCTTTCTTTGGTGACAGAATTCCCTTGCAGCTCTGCTATACACTTCACAAAAGCGGAGTGGGACCAGGCAGATCTCAGTCTTTAAGAAATAAAAAGATTCCTTACAAGCCAGTGTCCTCATCAGATGGCATGAGAAAAATCTCAACATAAAAGACGCTGGAATACTTACTTTTCGGCATTTCCAGAGGATAGATTTCTCCTATCCTTACCTCTGTACCAGAGACTAAGTCAGAGATGTGGCACTGGTTGCTCCACTAGGGAATTACTTTCCTTTTGTTGTACTGGTGGTTGTACTATGCTAGACTTGCAGAACGCTACTAAGCTAGATCCCCGGCCCTGTTAATTTTTATTAGTTCACTAATTCGTGTGTTCAACTATACACTTGGCAGCAATAACCTAAATTTATTGTATGCATATATATGTAGAATATGTATATTCTAAACAAACTCAGGAGTTCAGAATCTTCTATTAGGGTCTCCTTCTATTGAGCAGGTTTTAGTTCAGGATAGAGGGGCCCTGGGGCTCTAAGCCTAGAGTTTACTGACACCATCCTAAACCTGATATTAGAAAACCAACTGTTAGCCGGGCGGTAGTGGCGCACGCCTTTAATCCCAGCACTCAGGAGGCAGAGGCAGGCGGATCTCTGTGAGTTCGAGGCCAACCTGGGCTACCAAGTGAGTTCCAGGAAAGGCGCAAAGCTACAATACACAGAGAAACCTTGTCTCGAAAAACCAAAAAAAAAAAAAAAAAAAAAAAAAAAAAAAACCAACTGCCAACTGTTGGGGTGTTGACCTGGTAAAGTATCAGGGTCCTATTAGTAACAGATCAAAATAAAACTTTTGACTATCTAAATAATGTCTTTTATTTCTATCCAATTATTTCTTACTGGTTAATCTGTTATTTAAACTTTCACTCAATGCTGCATTCAGCATCAGATCTGTGAGGATGACCTGAAGAGCTATGAGGGCTCCTCTCCTCTCCTCCCCTCCCCTCCTCTCCCCTCCCCCCTCCCCTCCTCTCCCTTCTCTTCCTTCCCCCTCTCCTCTCCTCTCCTTCCCCTACCCTCCTCCTCTTTCCTTGTTTCTTGGTGTTCAGGATTGGGATCAGACATTCCCATTTTTTTAAATAAATTTCCAATCTAGAAAAGTCTGGTTTCAAGTGTGGTGCTCCTTTTCTCCTCCAGCCACCTGGGAAGTCAACTGCTACTGTTTTCCTTATGTTTCAGGTTAGACGAAACCGAGAGCAGCTAAATCCCTTGACTAGGGCCTCAGAGCAGTGTCCACATCTTCTGACTGCAGGGACTTGAAGAACGCACAGTCCTCTAGATAAAGTTTATCACATGAACAGTGTTTGTACACGTAGCAAAATTAAGTCCTCAAATAGAAATCTCTTCAAATCTTCCAAAGACTAAAAAGCCTGACTTATCCTGCATTTTCAAGAAGATCTAGACAACTTTAAAAAACATATCAAGTACCTCTTAGGTTACCTCCATCTCACCACAAGTTTTTATTCTAACTTATTTTGAAAATGGTCATTTGGTCAAGTCCATTTTGTTGAAATTACAGGCACTTGATGCAAAAAATCACAGACATATCTGTCTTAATTTCCTATTGCTATGATAATACACCATGACCAAAATCAGCTTGGGGAAGAAAGGGTTTATTTCACATTACAGCTTTCATCATCCAGAACAGTCAGGGCGGCAACTCAAGGCATGAACACGGATAGAGGAGCTGATGCAGAGGCCATGGAGGCATCCTGCTTACTGGCTTGCATCCCATGGCTTGCTTAGCTGGTTTTCTTACAGTCCCCAGGACCACCTGACACACTAATCTGGGCCCTTCTACATCAATCATCACTCAAATAAATGCCCCACAGGCCAGTCTGGTGGGGGTGGGATTTTCTCAATTAAGGTTCCCCTTTTCCAAATGACTCTAGCTTGTGTCAAGTTGACATGAAACTAGCCAGGGCAATATCCCATTTCCTTTTTAAAAGAAGTGCAACACACTTCAAAATAATTTCATAAAAATTTTAACATGAAATCTGCGCTGTTCTATAAAGCTGAGGACCAAGAAAGGTACAGCTAGTTCTGCATGCCAAGGAAGCATTCTGTCCACTGAGCCACACTCCCTGGATGCAAATGTCATGTTTGTCTTCACGACTTGCTTCTGAGCCTTCTGGTGGTGATTGCAGAGCATCTAGATGGGTGGGTGTTTTGACTGAAGAGGGGGGTATTGTGTTTCTCGGGATACAATGATGGGGAAATCAAGAAGAAAACGATTTTCTATTGTGGCTCTCAACGTTTCCCATTACAGCAGACAGTTTGAGAGAAGACATATGCCTAGAAGAGATATACCCTATAAGGATATTCACTGGGGTTTTCACACATCCTCTCTATTACTCTACTACATAATAGATTTTTTTTTTCTAGACCCAAGCTATGGGCCCTTTAAGATAACCTTGCAGCTAGAGTAGATGAGTTCAAATCCCACCTCTACCATTTACTAGTTGTGGGCCTTCCACCTAGCTTATACAGCTTCCCCATGCTTATTCAGAGTGGGGGGGGGTTGTTGGAGGGGTTGGAGGAGGAGGAGAAGTTGAAGGAGGAAGAGGAGAAGAGAGACAGACAGAGACAGAAAGAGGGAGAAAGAATATGCATGAATCTTGGAGACAGTAATGGTGTTACCTACCTCACAGAAGGATTCAGGGCCTTGACCAAGTTAAATGTAAAACTCTTAGAACAGGACTTGGCAATATGCCCAATGAGGGTAGCTATTTTTCATTTATTTTAATTAACAAGCCCCTCTATGTCTTTATCTATCAAGTTTAAACAATAGACCTTCTAACAAGAATCAAATTTGATCCTGTCTTTGAGCTCTTCATAAGTCATAAAATCCTCCGCATGTAGCAATGCCTACTGCTGCCTTGGGAGGGGGTACACTGTCTGCAATATACATGCCTTCCTGAGGGCAAAGAATTTGCTGCTTCTCATTAGGTCGAGACAGCCATTTGTACGCAGCTCTATTGTCTAACCTACTGATAGCTTGTTATCTGAGAATCAGAGGGTTGGAGGTGTCGTCTAGTAAGGAGTGGTGCTTACCCAAGGCCTTCTAGACCTCCAGGGGAGGCCTGTAGAGACTCCACTTACTGAGTAGGAGACATGTCCCAGCCGCCTGTGACAGTATCTGTGTACAGATCGAGAACTGGAGTCCTACCAGTCTTGCAGGATTACCTGGGCAGAGCTCACAGGTAGCCTGGAGCTCTAGAAGTGGGACAATGGTTTGCTCTGTGGGTGGCTGTTGGGGGAGCCTAGGGCAACACCAATCTTAATGTGAGAGCCGGATCTGATAGAGAAGTAGACTCGGGATTAAAATGAAATGGATTTTTTTCCAAAGTTTGAATCACGCCGCTGCTTGATCAGATCAGTAGGATTGCATTTTGGAAAAAATGGAGGAAGCTTTAAAAACATCTCTTCCTTGGCTGTGAATCGATCTCATCTTCATCCTCAAGGATGACATATGAACACCAAGTCCTCCTTCACAATCCTTACGAAGACATGGGTGCCACTTGCGACTGCTGTTCCCCAGCCCTGCTTCCCAGCTCACTGCGCACACCACACCCAGCCTTTATTGCCTTCCTTAGCTTCTTCGGCTGATGTTCTACCCAATTTTCCAGTCAACCCCGTTGTCAGTTCTGTTACTAAGCTGCCCTCACATCCACCCAAGAATCCCTGAATCCTTTCTGCCTTGTGCTCAGAAGGCAGCAGGCCCTTTTCTACCCCAACACACAGCTAGGGAAGCTCTGCCCTCCCAGCTCGTAAGCAACTGCTTCTTGTCATCCTTCCTGTCACTGTGTCACCTCGGTCACACATTGTCCCAAAGAAGTCATCCAATAAATATTCATCAAGTGAATAGATAAATATTTGTTAGTGATAATTAACTTGAGTTGAGGACTTTACGGCCTCCGTGACAGGCTGGAGTCATAGACCTGGAGTGATGCTCTCTTCTCCGGTCTGCATCACTCCTGAAGGCCTTTACGTAACGCCAACTGTCAGGAAATGCTCCCCACTGCTGTCATTAAATCATCATGTGACCGGGAAGCGGCAGCACCTTCTGGGACTAAGAACAGGGAGAAACTGTGAAGGAGGGAAGTCCCCCTGTTTGCTCTGAGGCTGGGAGGTGGGAACTGTAGGCTTCATTTTCATCTGTCACAAGCCCAGTGTGACTTAAACGGCAGACTCCAGAGCTGGGTTTGCTTTTCCCCTCCTCACCTCATCGCCGGGACCTGAGCTTCTCTTCATTCACATACCCAAACTGGTCATAGAAGGCACCAGAATGAACCGGGGTAGGCGTTTCTTTAGGCGTGTATTTGTTCATGTCTGTGCACACGTGTATATGTGCATGCATTTCTATGGGGAGGCTAAAGGATAGCCTCAGCTATCATTTCTCCTCACACGCCACCCGCTATGTTTACTGAGGTAAGGTCTTTCACTGGGACCTGGGGCTTGCCACCTGGCCTGGCAGGCCATCAAGTCGCATGCGTCTGCCCAGCTCTGCCCGCTGGCACAGGGATTACAAGCACATGCCACCTCAGTCATTGTCTTGCACTGATAAGGGGGTTCAGACTCTGGTCCTTTGTGCTTGTATGGCAGCGTCCCCACCCCGGATGTACTTTTCCTGTGTAGAACCTGAAATGTCTTAAAACTAGATTCCAAGACACAAACTTGCATTGACTACACCTTTGTGGCATGGGGGAAAAGAACCCAGGGATGAATGGCCTGCTCATTGGCCACGTTTTTTCCTTTAAAGTTTATTAATTTTACTGTGTTAATAACTAGCGAGTTTTCTCTGGGTTTTTCTCTTGATTGATCTCCTTGCAGGAATGTTGTTAAACATTCTCTATGCTGGTTGCATGTAGCCAAAGACTTTCCATGGCACACTTCCAAACTTTGTTCAGGTATGTGGAAACTGGTGGGTCCTCAGCACCCTTTCCCCAACTTTGAATTTAAGGCTTATTGTAGGTTGATAATCATTTAAGTTGAGTGAGGGGTCCTGAGGAAAATGAGGTCATGAATCTCACCTTTCCCATTTAGAGAATGTTTGAAATTAAGAATATAAGGAAAGATACTTTGATTTTTAATTATTAAAAATAAAATTGAAAAGATGAAGGGCAAAGAATATGCATAAAGATAAGAAAGTTTAGGAAAATCAGAGGTCTTGTTATTTGTAGGTGAGGAACTTCCTTACAAGCAGTTGACAGAAGGGCCCACCTGTGTGGCTGAGGCCAGACTAGCCCAGGAGCATGGAGCCTGCTGGTGATGGAGCTGGTGTCTCATGGGAAGGAGCATGAACACACTTGGTGTTGGTCTAGTTTTCTAGTCACTGGGGACATCAAGAGCCATGGCTTTGCATATTTTAACTAACTAACCATGGGACACTCTGCAAGCATACATTTTTCAGTGTAATTAAAAAATCATTTCCTAACCACACGATCAAATCCCAAGTGCAGAGCACAAATGTCTGCCCTTGGAATGAGTTTGAAAACACTCCTGTACCAGTTCCTAAGACATGATGCTCCTGAAGAAGAGTTTAACTTCCCACTGGTAAAAAGCCTATCTGGGTACTGGTTGTCCTGAGAGACATGCTGATTTATACTTCCCAAAGATTATCTACAACCCAAAGCCACTTAGCTACAAATGACCACAGGGGTACTTTACTAAAATTTAGATTTGACAAGCAAACTTCCCAAGATACCTGGTGCAGCTGTGCAGACATTTACCAGGAATATCTGGTACAAATGTCATGGCACATCAATGCAGCAATTCCCAAACCAGATTCAGATTGGTAATGGCCAGTATTCAGGGAGAAACACCACACTAAACGGGACGCTTCTGAAGCTTACCCAAGCTCGTCCTTCAAAAACTCTACTCCAGTGCAGCAACCATTCGTCACTCAGAGCACATAACGTTGAAATGATCTTCCTCTCTAGACGTAACTCAGTGAGCTGACGCTTATGAGTCATCACAAGCCCTTTGTAATGAGGACAGGACTCAGCCCTGGACAATGGACAGCTCATTTAAAATTGTGTTTCACACTGTCCCTATTTGACACACACACACACACACACACACACACACACACACACACACACACTGCATCTGGAGCAAGGCTATACAACCTGGGTCACATCAGACATGTTACAATGTACCTGAAAAACTGTTAGTCACATTCTTGCAAACAAAACTCTTTTTGGAGGTAGAAAAGGCATATGAAAAAATATATATGTAATACGTACATATAAAAGCATGTGTGTGTGTGTATGTGTGTGTGTGTGTGTGTGTGTGTGTGTGTGTGTGTGTGTTATTTGGTTGAAACAAATAAACAGCACAAAAAATTGAAAGAGAGTGGTTCCTACTACATCATTAGTGCCTCACTGAGATGCAGAAATCTGCTTTTCTTTGTAACTGCAGTGTACAGGTCTACATTTACCCATTAGAACATTCTCCCATGGACACCTAAGCAGAGAGCGGGTCCACTGCATGATTCCTGCAGAGAAAGAGTATGGTCTCCTTTCTGATAATGACTGCACTGGGGAATGAACTAAAATGGCCAAAGTTTTCAATCTGTCTTTGAGAAGAAGGGTTAAGTACAAAAATCCCGTTAAACAATAATGGGATTTGTGTGTGAAACGTTACACTCTTTGAACATGTTTAGAAAATGGCTCTCCTTTTTCCCCTCCGACTAATAACAATTCAACATTATTTAACATAATCCTACCGACAGGTAATTTCTGACACGAGATTTATTACTGGCTTGCCCTTTGAGGGCAAGCTTCTCTCTTAATGTTTCCTTTGAAAGGCTACAGCATACATTAGATTCTCGAACAGAGTTTCTCATGTTTTCCTTGGAAACTTCCACTTTCTGTGGTATTTTACATTGCCCACGTCTCTTTTAACTGTATCCTTACACACACACATATACACACAACTCAGACCACATTTCCACTAATGCCTATGAATATAGTAGGCGCAGAAGCATTTTACTCAACCATTATTGGGTTTAACTCTAACTGGATAAACAACTTTAGCATGGCATACATTTAAATGATTTTTTCCCTGTCTCTAAGTGGGTATATGACTGAGTGAGAGGGAGGGCTTGGCTTTAATACAAGCATGCCGGGAAATGAGAGAACTGTAGGTTGCCTTTGGCATTATCCAAATATGGTTGGTGAGACCTGTAGGCTGGTATTCTGATTGGTGCTCTGGCTTTCACCACACAGGGCATATGAGACTACCAGAACATATTTGTGATGCTGACTCATTCAGAGAAATGGTTTTGTTCCTGGTGAGTCACTGTGAGGTTAGGTGGTTCCCTACCTGCGCTTAACCATACAAGGCCATCGCTACCTGGAGACTTAAGTCATCTGCCTCAAACACACACACACACACACACACACACACACACACACACACACACACCATATCTCTGCTTTTTCTGAAACAGCTTTCTTGGCACCGTGAGCTCACAGGTAGGGGTTGACATGTGGCATCTTTTCTTTGAGGGGGTGTGGTCTAGATGACTAGTATGCTGGCAACATGCTGCTGAGATAAAAGAAAGTAGTGTTCCCTTTCTTAGTCACCCTACAATTTTTGGGGTATGTGTTATCATTTACCTCTGGTAAAATGTAGCCTTCCAGCAGGTGTAGTGGTACACCCCTTTAATCCCAGCACTCGGGAGACAGGGGCAGATGGATCTCTGTGAGATCAAAACCAGCCAGGTCTACAGCGTGAGTACCAGGCTAGCCAGGACTACACAGTGAAACCCTGTCTCAAAATAAAAGTACCATCTCTAGTTAATATCCTGCCCTGTGAGATATGACAAGTGCACATCCACGTATCCAGCACCACAGCAAGATACAGATCCATGCATCACTCTGAGAAGTCCCCCAGTCTCCTTTGTACCTAACCCCTCTCCTCACTCTACATGCTTAGTATAAATAACACTGAGATGATTCATATCAAAACCTACCTGCAAGTTAATCCATGAACCACCCAATAACGTATCCTGAACACAACAGGGTTCACTCCTGAGAAGAAAGTGGGGTTCCCCAATGTCATCAGAAGATTAAAGATGTTTCAGGGAAAAGCTTTGCCTTACTTTGCCCTCATGGGTAACCTGTTTCTGTGGAAAAACACGTACAGAGGTGATGCCTCAAGTAAATTCTCAGCTTCAACCTCCTGCTCCAAGGTTAAGATGTGTCTTAATCTTGCCATCAAGTCTCAGGGCAAAGCTTGTTCCTCAGCCTCAGCGAACTTCATATGAGAAGAAGCTGGGGGGCACATGCAGGCCCTATACATCTCCCCAACAGACAGCCACATACTACACACAATACACACAGCAATCTCTCCCTCTCTCTCTCTCTCTCTCTCTCTCTCTCTCTCTCTCTCTCTCTCTCTCTCCCTCTCCCTCTCCCTCTCCCTCTCCCTTTCCCTCTCCCTCTCTTTCTCCCTCCCTCCCTCCCTTCTTCCCTTTTTGTATCTCCCCCAGGCATGGTTGTGTGCCTGTGCACATGTACACACACACACACACACACACACACACACACACACACACACACACACCCCAGAAGCAACCCAGAAATGGCCAAGATGGCCCAGGCTTCCCACTGGCACTAAATTCCCAACTGGAAATGTGAGGTGCAAGACTCTCTGTCCTGAGAGGGCGAACCTTATCTGAGGTCTCTGCGCGTTAGGGGAGAGTTAAGTTCCTCGGTTCCTGGGCTATTAGCAACACAGCCATCATTTTTCATTTGAAGGAATTTCTAAAGGCTGTATTCTTATCTTCAGGAGGCCCTGTAGATGCCGTTCTTGTGTTTTCATTGGGTTTATTCAGCCTGGGGGACTCAAGGCCCTCTGTTTAGGCAGTAAATCCCCCTGTTCGTGTGAATGTATGTGGTTAATATACTTAAAAATCCATCAGGCGGGACTAACAAAAATGCAGGCGCCTTTACACAGCAGTTTTGGGCAAGAACGTACTCACTCAGGATGGCTGAGTAGTGCTTATAATTGAATTGTGGTCACTAAGCCCAATACTATCAACTTCTGTAAAAACCCGAGCCAGAAACCCGTGCACACGTTTTCCTTTCCTGCCCTTTCCCACCCCTCACTGAAGCTTACCCCTCGCCCAGCTGACAGAGGACCCAGAAAGAACCCTAAGGTGAGCAGGAGGCATGGCCAGTGCCTAAACATGTCCTGTGAAGGGTTGGCCCTGGGGCCTGAAAGGGTGACATAGAAGACCCGGCCGCAGGGATCGTAGTGACTAGAAAGCCAGGGACTTGTAGTAGAAGGTCACCACGAGTCCCAAGTTATCTCTGGGAGGCTTCCAAGCCTTGGCTGACAGCCAGGTTGACATTTTGCCATTTGAATCACACCGTTTGGCACTCTGGCCTGGGAGTCCCCTCACCTCCCGCTGTGGTGACTCAGTCTGGGGTCCATTAGCTGACCTTATCTACTTCCTGCTGTGAACCCTAGGCCCACCTCCCCATCATCTCCTTCTCTGGTGTTCCTGCTAGGGCTTCGTCAACAGGCCAGTGTGCATGACAGCCCAGGGCTTCCGGCAGTAAATACCCCACACCTCTGCAGCTGAACAACGCTGTCACCTCCAGGAGATAAAGCTGCCCCCGCCTCCCCACCCCCAGCCTTTAAACCGAAGCATGGAGGGAGAAGAAGACTGACTCTCTCCTCATATACAGCTTCCTCTGAGCCGAAGACAACACTGAATTAAACCAGGAATGCCGAAGGAAGACTGTGCTGTTTCAAGTTCTCACCAGGTTTAGAGGGAGCAAACCATTTCTTCTTGTTAGAGTTGGAACCTGAAATGCCCCGACAGGTGCAGGTCTGAAGCACTGCTCTCCGGCTGGGGCTCTGTTTTTGGAAGCTGTGGAACATTTAGGAGGTAGTGCCTACAGGGCAGAAGTCAGTCATTGGGGTGAGACTTTAAAAGTTACATATGACCCCTGACATTGGCCTCTCTCTGCTTCTAAGTCTGCTGTGATATGAAGAGCCTCCCCTCCATCACACAATCCTGCTGCCATGAACTGATCTCTGCTGTGCCTTGCCTCCCAGGATGGGCTGAAATCCTCTGAATCCATGAGCCAAAATAAGGGTTGGCTCTATCAGGTATTGTGACCATAGCAGTTTAAAGTACCTAATACTCCTATGCATTGAAGGAACTGGATTCACTCAACAAGTGTCATCTCAACAGGCACTTTGTAAAGGTAGAAACAACCTACACAGTACCTGCCCCTGGCTCAGCTGACCCTTTTCTTGTGTTATGTAAGGGGCAGGGGGGGGGCGTATTCCAGGATCAACCAGCACCATTGACCTAACCCTCGTGGAAATGGACTTAGAGGCTATTGAGTCTAGAAGCAGGTGGGGTCCCGGCTCAGAAACACCGTCCTTCAAATGGTCACATGGTGAGTGGTTACATACACGACTCAGAGCTCACTGTGGGAAAATGTATGCCTTTGCAAAACTATTTAAATACAATGAAGTTGGTCCCTTATTATAGCTAGATAGAGCATGACCTGCAAGTAGGTCCTAGATTAAGACTGATTCTTGATAACTAATTGCTACTGATTAATATTTATGTCAATAGTTATGGCATTACCCCATTAAATGTAGGCAACTGAAGAAGAAATATTAAGATCCTGTTCTTGTCATATTTGAGTCAGACAATACTTGTACTTCCATGGAACTGGGGTCGCAGTGTTAATGCTCAGTGCCCTAGGATTGCTCACACATGGACCTGTCAAACCATCAAGCCGCCCTGCACCCTGAGGCACCTCTGCGCCCTGGCTTGAAGTATCAATGTTCTCAAAGGAGTAAACAATGAAATGTGATTTCCTACCACTGTTTAAAGGTCACTGACCCTTGTCATTATGTCTGGGGCCACAGCTTATATAATGTGCTGTGGGGAGAGGGAAGTGGGAGGCCAGAGTCACCAATCCCTGGATGACAGAATACTGAACTCAAAGGTGGCCTCCAGAGCAGCGAAACTTGCCTGTCCCCAGTCACAGACT
The DNA here is from genome assembly GCF_004664715.2 of Peromyscus leucopus. Lineage (NCBI taxonomy): Eukaryota > Metazoa > Chordata > Mammalia > Rodentia > Cricetidae > Peromyscus > Peromyscus leucopus. The sequence continues at coordinate 71,886,693 of NC_051065.1, read as the reverse complement.
AGTGGGCAGTTTCTATCATGGATTAGCTCACTTCTGCAACTGTTTTCTCTCCTTTCGTAAAAAAAAAAAAAAAAAAAAAAAAAAAAAAAAAAAAAAAAAAAAAAAAAAAAAAAAGCCCAGTTTCTCTAAGAATCTTTCTGGCTTTTACATTGACATCTTCTCTTCTCTACTCCCACACCACTCTGCCAAACGATCACAACGGGAGGAAGCCAGAAAGAAACCTGGGAACATACCTAAGAAGGAGCATCATTCTTGATCCGTCTTCTAAGAAGTAATAAAAAAAGATAGGATGAAGAGTGTATATGAGCATGTGAGTATGTGAGTGTTTGTATGTGGAGAGAGGGGGAGAGAGAGAGAGAGAGAGAGAGAGAGAGAGAGAGAGAGAGAGAGAGAGATCTATATGGCACAAGAGGAAGCCATTATAAGATCTCCCAGAGCCCTTGTGTCATGATTAATAAGCTAATAAGCGGAGCTCACAGCCCGGGACACTACCCAGGAAACGCTGTGTCCTGTGCTGGACAGTGTTTGTTTCAAGGGGCAAGGGCTGGAGAAAAACAAAGGAAGCCGGAGAGAGAAAAGGTAGTTGGCTTTAACTACGCTGTTGTGAGCTCCAGAGAATCTCAGCCCCAAGCTGGTCTTTCATTTTGTTAGGATAATATTTTTCCAAGTGTGCACATGTAAAGCAAAGCCTATAGGCGCTGGCCTTTGTGTAAATGTCAACCACCCGTCTTTACATTTAGTGGTTTTCATGAAGGAAAGCACCTGCTTCTCCACACAGCCTTTCAATATTTGGTTCTCTCGTGAGTTCCAAGGTGCACTCCTGTAAACTCTGAGATCTTCCTACTGAGCTGACAGAGTTCTAGATCCAAAATGAAGCCAACTCCATCTTCTCCTGGGGCAGCCTGGGTGGGTCCTTCTGAGAAGGAGCCAGCAGAGACCACACTGAGAGTGCCCTGCATGCTCCAGGCCTCACCTCTACACTGATGGTGTCCTGCAGGCTCCAGCCTCACCTCTACACTGATGGTGCCCTGTAGGCTCCAGCTTCACCTCTACACTGATGGTCCTGCAGACTCCAGCCCTTACCTCTACACATTGTTCAATTAATTTCACCCTCAGGTTCTGATCTCTTCCATATTAAAGGTCTTCCATTTACCTATAGTTTCCCCGAAATAAGATGGCCTCACAAGAGAGAGGGCAGAAAGAGGGAGGGAGGGAGGGAGAGAGAGAGAGAGAGAATATATCTATGTTGAAACTTGTAGAATCTGCAGAGGCTTAGTGAACCCTGACTCTGGTTGGGAACAGTTCAGAGTTGATAGGTGGAGGCAAAGTGGACAGAGGCAGATTCTGATTGCAGGAGACCACACTTCAGGAATGTCTACCCGTTCTCCCATAAGGCTAAGCAGGTACACCACCACTAGGGGTGTGTCCCAGGAAGGACTTATAAAGACAGCTGATTTGAATCGAGGAGGCATGGGAGTAACCAACACACTGGGCCCCAATTCATACTGTTCCAACAGAAAAGTAATGAATTGGTCAGTTTTTAAAAGTTGAAAATAGTTCTCTCTACAGGCATGGGGTGTCTTGAAGGCTAGGATATAAACATCTCTCATTACGTTACTTTATGAGGGAAATTGTCTTTTGGTGGCATTTCATGGACACTTAAATCTTATCAAATGTAAAAGTGATTACTGCTACCAAAATACCATCTTAACCATTTCCTCTGGGTAGGGAACAAAACTAAAGGACAAACAAGGAGTTGGCAGTAATGCTTTCCAAATCTTATTTTAATTGAAATTTGAAATTCTGCTTTGTTGACATATAACAGCATGTATCCATTTCAAGTGCATAAGTTTAATATTGCCAAAGGTAGACACCTGTAACCACCAATACACTCAAAATAGTTGATACAGTCAGTAAGTTTTGGATGCCGTTTTATGGGCAGGCCCCTCTGTGCCTGGCACATATGGATGCTAGTGCAGAACCCTCCTCTGCCTGTTCTAGAGTTTCATGTAAGTGGAGTCACAGCAAATACACCTTTGTACCTGCCTTTGCCATGTCAGTTCTTGAATGGGTGACTAAAAGGACTTGTAGTCTCCTTTATTACAGAACAAGATAATATGAGGCAAGACAGCCCTACCACATAGTGCCTGGTACCACCTTCCCACTCAGAAGAATCAAAGCCACTCAAGTCTTGTTATCAGACTTGAGGCTGATCTCAACATCCATGGACATTTGTCAAAGTCCATCCCTCACCCATGTAACTAACTGAGAGCAAAACATAGCTCAAAATCTCAATATAAACATAAGTCCCCTGAAACATCTCTATCCCATATGATAGAAACAAAATTTATCCCATGTCTTAGGCACCAAAGGTATGTACAGAAGTAGTGAGATATAATAAGAATACCAAGAAGAAAATCTTATAATTAGATCTTGATTGCTCACTTCCTGAGAAGTGACTTTGAATCCATCATGACCCTTCTGATATTTGTTTTCTTCTGTATTCTTTAATTGAGGTGAATAGGGATTTTGGAAAAACAGAACCATCTACATGAAACAGTATGAACACATTTGAGTACCACACAGTTACAAAGGAGTAGCATCCTTTCATGCATGCTCCTTACTAAATACTACAAAGCCAAGCATATTCCTCCTAAAGCACCACCCTTAAGCTTATGAAGCAAGCCTTTTGAAGACACATTTATCGGTCAGTCTATGCAAGTTATACCCCTGTGAAAATATCTCTTACTGAATGATACTGTATCTACAGAAAATTCTTTCCCAGGCTTGCCTGGAACTCTCTAGGTGTCTTGGGTTAGCCTTAGTTCTCAGTGATCTTCCTATCTCAGACTCCCAAGTGCTGGGATCACAGGATGAGCCAAGATTCCCGACCTACATAGTTTTCTAGATGAAAGGTATAACAGGCTATAACACAATAGCTGATGGAATAAAGTGTAAAGGCACAAACTCTCCCAAGAATTTTAAACACAAAATACAAAACCTCCAGGTCCAAAATACAGGAGAAAGGGTCCTAGACAGATAGTATGCCTCAGGAATGACACATCCCTTCATGGGTGTATAAGCCAAATGAAAACTCTTATACCAGGAAGTCACACACATGTGGATTCTAGTCATAGCCCACCAACAGCCACTATCAAAGTGGACAGTTTCTGAGTTAATGACTACCTGTTTGAGATGCCCACATTCTGAACAATCAGTTGTGTGCCCAAAACATCCTCCCCCGAGTTTGCTATCTATCTGAGACAAGACATTAACAAAATGGTGATAAGGGAGCTGGTCCTCCATGGAACAAAGATTCAGAAGAATGACTATTTAGTTCTTCAAATGTTATGAAAAGGCCTCAGCAGATGACCAACACAAAACAAAAATAGACCCACCAAGGCATTCAGTGTATTTTTCCCTATTGGTGAAGTGGAAGGGTATGGGGAAGTGATTCTTATGGGCTTCAGAGTCCGTCTAACCATACAGAAAGGCTCCATCATTGAATGGCTGCAGTGGGTAGAGTGCATTTATAAATCTGGGAGTAATTTCCTAAAACATGTCAATTTAGATGACTGTTGTCTCAATAAAAACACATGACCATCCCATCACCACAAAGCTCCCCGTGATGTGTTTTCATAACCACTCCCCAGAATTGAAGCCAAACCCACACCTATTACTCTGACATTCTCCTCCTCTATAATTATTAATTTTAAGAATGCCATGTAAGTGGGACCATATAGTACGTGGTCCTTATGATCCTTTGAGATTGGCTTTTCTATGAACTTTAATCCCCCCCCCCCCCCGGTACATCCTAGTCACTGTGCTTATCAATATTCATTACTTTTATTGTTGGATAATATTGCATGGTGTGGTTTATCACATATAGTTAAACAATCATCTACTGAAGTACATTTGGAAACATATATGCTTGTTTCTAAATAGTCTGAATTTGTGAATTCTGACACAGATTAAATTAGTTGTATAAAATAAAATTTCCCTTAATAGAGGGAAAAGTTTCAGGCCACAACCAACTTTAAATTGATTGGTTTAGTATTGTACACTCACCACATGGTTTTTACATTTTGGTAACTATAAATTTCTGCATGGTAAGTCCTACTTGCTTCTACTTATAAAAACATCAAACAAATTTCTTTCTGCCTCAGTATATTTTTGTTTAGACTTTTTATTTGGTGATTAAGCTTCAGTAATGTTTTGAATAGCATCTATGTGGTCTATTGTTTTCCAGATGGAAAAACTGAATCCATAAGCTCCATGGTTGCTTTTGGTTGTCTGTTTTTGTCTTTTAAAAAAATTCTAGGTTTGAGATTATAATATAATTATATCATTTCTCCCTTCTTTTTCTTTCTTCCAAACCCTCCCATATACCCCTTTGTTCCCTTTCATGGCCTCTTTTAATATCTATCTATCTATCTATCTATCTATCTATCTATCTATCTACATATATGTGTGCATATGTATATACATGTACAAATATTCCTAAATAATACCCTGCTCACTCTGTATAATGTTACTTGTATGTGTGTTTTCAGGGCTGACCACTTGGTATTGAACAGTCCCTTGGTGTGTTCTTCCCAGGGGAGGATTATTCCTCTCACTTTGAGCATTCCTTAGTTGCCTATAATTCTTTGTGCAGGCTTGAGAACTTGTGGGCTTTCCTTAGTCAGTTTTGGCACATCTATTACTGTCCTTGTTCAGCTTATGTTTAGGTAGTCATGTTGGTAAGACTTTATGGGTGCAGCATTACTAGGAAAAACAATCTCACTCTCCCTGACCCTCTGGTTCTTATAATCTTTCAGCTTCCTCTTCCAAAATGTTCCCTGAGTTTTAGGTACAGGAGCTTTTTTAGATGTATCCATTGGGACTGGGCTCCACAACTCTGAATTTTGGTTCATTGTGGTTTTTCTGTAATGGTTTCTGTTTTTTTTTTTTTTTTAAAGTTTCCTTGATGAAGGTGAGTATGAGTATACTTATCTGTGAGTATAAAGGCAAATGTCTCATTTATGACAGTGTTTCATGTCATCCAGGCTAAGCATGGATTCCCTATCTAAGTAGCCAAGGATTCTCTTAAACTTCTTCTGAGCCTCCTGCCTCCCCTTTCCAGGTGCTGGAATTAAAGGTGTGTGCCATTTTCTGTTGAACAGTTTTGATCTACTTTGCTTAATTCTGTAAGATCTCTACCGCAACCAGAAGTTCCATGTATAAAATTCTATCTTCCCTGTTCCATCACCTCATAGCCTAGAAAATAACATGCATTTCAGGAGCACTTGCCAAGGCCAAGCACTTATAATATTACTCTAGTGTCTATTGCACATCCCTTTGCAAGCTGCTTCCATCACTGTTGCCAAGCACAAGGAAACTGAGACCCAGGAGGGATGAGATGCCTTTCCTCTGGCCATATATGGAACAAGTGGTGTGTTCAGAATTCACACTTATGGGGCTCATATTGGAGCCCGGGCCCTTGACCCTGTGCCACCAACACCTTGTACTTCCATGCTGTGTGCCCAGCTGCGAAAATACCTTTTTGCTCACCTTCCTCTCCCTGTTTTCCTGTTTCATATTGCTCCTGCTTCCGTGTTTTTCTGCTTTTTTCTTTTGTGTCTCTCATTAATTCCTCTTCCTCAATTACTCACATAAAAGTATAGAAATACACTACTGTAGAGCCCTGCTCTTATCCCCCCCTTATCTAGGAAAAGGAGAAATGAGAGAGGTCTGAGGGAGGCTATTGACCCAGGAGAAACCAACATGGCTATGATCTAAAAATCTTCTTAGATGGCTATCTTAAGGCCTTCACATCTTCTCTCTCTTTGATTCTTTTGATCTCTCATTTGGGATCTAATGTATCTAGTTGGAAAATGGACAGAGAGAAAACAAACAAACAAAAAAACCCCACAAAACTCATTGGCATCATTTCTAGCACCCAGAGAGAGAAAACCAGCTATTGAAGCCTGTGTGGGAACTGTTAATCTGTTGACTTGGTGGGTCTCACAGTTCCTTGAAGAATGAACACATATATAAAAGGTCCCAGTATATGCACTTAGAACAATTTTGATAACTCCCATCTTCATGACTTTGGATAGGCTTTCCATCACACTAGATTTTGTTAAGAACAAAAGCTTTGAAAGTCAACCTGACACAAGCTTCCTAGTTCCTGTCTTCCAGCCACTTGGGATGCTGAGGCAGGAGGATTATATGTCAAATTTTATCTGAAGTAATGAGTTCAAAGCCAGGTGGGCCACTTGGTGAGACTGTATCTCAAAAGAAAAAGTAAACTGTGGGCCGAAGATAGAGCTCAGTGGTGGAATACTTGCCTAGCATCATGAGGCCCTAGGTTGGATTCCCAGTGCCCTACCCCCACCCTGGCAGCCTGCAAAACTTTGATCTCATCCATAAATTGTGCAGTAGCCAGCTGTTCCTCTTCTTCCTCCCCCTCTCTCCCATCTCACATACTTAAATTAAATGTGCTGCGTCTTTGCCCACTGGATTGCTTTCTCATAAAGGACTCGGGAAAGCCATGCTGAAAAGCTCTGCACACACAGAGTTGCTCATGGCCCCTGGGCATCTATCATGTGTCCATCTGCTGACATTTCCACTGCAAACTTCTAAGATATATTAGGGAACTCAGGAAGGAATGAGTGTTGAGGACAAAGTCTAAAGGGACAATGAGGAAAGGAAGACCTAAGGATACAGGGAGGGAAAGGGTGGATTCAGAACTGGAGGAGGGAAGGGGGGAGGGAAGAAGTAATCTTCCTCACCTATTCCTACTCTATACTACAAGACCCAGTGTATCTACTTTCTCAGTGTAGCCACAGCACTGTGTGTGTGTGTGTGTGTGTGTGTGTGTGTGTGTGTGTGCGTGTGTTGCATGTGTACATGTGTAGGTGGGGGCATGAACCCACATATATGTGGAGAAGTCTGTGGAGGACATCGGGAATCCTATCCTATCTCTCTTCAGTTTATTCCACTGAAACAGGATCTCACTGAATCTGGAACTAGACTGGTGGCCCCAAAGCCCCAGGATGCTCTTGTCTCCATCCCTCGGAGCTCTGGGTTTCCAGGCTTGTGCTTGTCCACATCTGGCTTTTTACATGGGTGCTGAGGATATGAACTTGGGTCCCCATGTTTGAACAGCAAGCGTTTTTTACCCACAGAGCCATTTCCTCAGGTCTCCATAATTCCTGTTAGTCACTCACTTATTGATCTTTTGAATGTCCCAAGAAATGGAAATGAAGTCATAGGTGGCACTTCTGGTAAAATCAGGTCACATCAGCCAAAGAAGACAGAACTATCTTAAGGATAGCTATGCAGCCAGGCTGGGTGGCACAGAGCTGTAAGCAGAGCCACTTAGAATGCTAAGGTGTAAGAATGGCACACTCAAGGCTAGTTTGAGCCAAAGGGAGTTGAAAACTAGACGTGGGCAACTTGATGCAACCATGTTTCTCAAGAAAATATAGAGTAGGTTCTGGAAGCATTGCTCAGTGGCCAAATGCTTGGTTGTCTTGGTGCCTTAAATCCCCTGGTCCGACCTCCAGCACAACAAAAAAACAAAGCCAAAAGAACATTAGGTGTTCTGGACTGTGAGGTTTGCTTCAAAAGACACTTGGGTTTTCAAGGAAGCTCCTGCTAAAATGAAGCAAGTGGACAACCAGGCTTGTTCTGAAACTTAAGAACAGGAGTTGCTCATCTATCCACTAGAAATAGACAGGATATTGATGGGTGTGCAAGACTGCAGGGGCACACCTGTCTGTAAGTCTCGAGGGAGTGTCTGTCATTCCCAGCAGCTATTCTTCAAAATGGGGCGTCTGTCTCCAAGAGACGAAGGGTCTGTGAAGGACCTTCCCAGTATAGCCTTCTCCAATACTTTAGACACCATGTCATTAGTAGGCCAAAGTGCTTGCAAATTTCATCATGTAAAATTATCTAACATTTCTAGACTGTTCTACAGAGAGAATTTTAATCAGTGGAGTAAAAATACAAGTGCCTATATTTGTTTTCTATTTACGTTTTTTGTAATTAGCATTATTTGACAAAGAAAAGCCCCAACAAAATCTCTCTCTCTCTCTCTCTCTCTCTCTCTCTCTCTCTCTCTCTCTCTCTCTCTCTCTCTCTCTCCCTCTCTCTCTGTCTCTCTGTCTCCCTCTCTCTCTCTGTCTCTCTCTCTCTTTATGATACATCTATCTATCTATCTATCATCTATCTATCTATCTATCTATCTATCATCTATCTATCTATCTATCTACCTGTCTCTATCTAGATCATCTGTATGTCTATAGCAGTAGATCCTGGCTGTCATCCATGGTTCCGGGCTCAGAACTCTGACATGCCCTGTGCCACAGTAGCTTCTAAGGCCCCAGACTCTGGAGGAGGAGAGCTACACAGAGGCAAGAAGACTGTGAGCACGAGGTTTGCCATCTCCCCGTACAACCTAGTAGCACTCCTACAGTGAAGTATTCGTTGAAACTGAGGACAGGATTGGAACGGGTATGAGACAGCTCTCTCATACCTCACCTGCTCAGTTGTGTTTTGTAATATTCTTCATAAGAATCTGGCAACCGTAACAAGTGCTTTCTTGAGTTCTGTGAGCTCTTGGAGTAAATTTACTAAACTCAAGGAATGGGCTGTGGGGTTTGCAGCTGGTGGGTCGGAAACACAGGCAAACCACCTGGGCCTGGTGAAGGGCAGCAGAAGAGGAGGCAATCTTGAAGACTGAGCACTCAGCCTGGGAGATCTGATGCCATGGTCGTGTGTGTGAGAACTGAGAACTCCCCCAGAAGGGGAAGACTCCCAGCAGGTGTCTGTACAGAATGGCTGCTGCCACCTGTTTGCTGTGTGTGCTGGGGATGGAGATGGAGATCCCTACCTATCGGGTGACAGAAATGATCTGTGTTGCGAGCATACAATAGGAGAAACTAAGTCTGAGCTGTGCTTTTCCTTTCTACAGCATCAGTAGCTATCCATCTGTCCACCTGTCTATCTCTCTCTTCGCCCCTCTCTGCCATCTACCTTGTATGTACTTCAGATGAACTTCAGTGAAACTTTAAGAGAGAAACTTAAGCTAAAATAATTTAGTCCAAATATGTACCTCCAATCATAGTCTATAGATCAGCTTGCCACAGCTTGAAGGAAAGAGGCTCCCTCTAATCTCATGGGATGCACTGCACAGAAACAAGCATTGCTGTCTCACAGAAAGTCCTCATCAAAACCTGTCACTTGCCAAAGCTGAGAGCCGAGCCTCCCTTCCAGAAAGTGCTGTTTTGCTTTGCCTCTTCTATGTTACACAGATGCTCAAAAATAAAATAAATAAAACAAAATACGAGTTGCTCCTTTACTAAAACTGATTTTTAAAACTCTTTAATACAGAGTGTAAGAACAATCTGACCCGCTTTAAACTACGATCCCCTTTAAACCCTGTAAGGACAATGTACTAACCGTGTCCTGGAGGCTTCTCTTAGGAGTCCTGGGCCACACACAGAATGTAAATTGAGCAAAGCCAACTCAACAGAGGAATAAAGAATGATGGATAGAGGAGAGCAGTGAAGGAGTCTGGCCCACAGGATGTTCAATCACTTGTTCTGGTTGGAAGCGACTAATATTAGGCTTGGTTAGCAGGCCCAGGTGATTACACAGGCCCCAATGGATGACCAAATGCTTCACAAGACATTGTTGTAATTCTTGTGAAATGTCTAATAAATGCAGAAATACAATACAAAAGAGCCTTCTAGCCCTCAAAATGGCTATGAGCATCTTCATACATCTCAGACATGAGAAAACCTGTTAGAGTCTCATGCCCATAAATGAATCAATTTTAGTTCTGGCTCCTTAGCTACCGTTTTCTAGTATGGGAAAGAAGTTTACCACAGAAATACCACTGGATGTCATTTAATCCAAACACAGTAAACACATGTGACTGTGTCCGAGTCTGGAAGAAGGTGATCTGAGGAGTCTTTTCGTCCCTCTGCTCCCTATTCTGCTCTCCTGTGCCTCTGTTCAAGCCATCAGAGTCAAAGTGGCATCAATTCTGTCAGATCCTCACAACACAGAAAAGGTAAATTAATTAATGAAGTTCTGTCACAGAGTCTGCCAGAATTACAGCCTTGCTGAAGGCAACACAATTGCACACCAGGAATACTCCTGCAAGGACATCTGTCCAACACAGTCCGTCTAACCTTGGACTGATGCCACCCTCCCCACAGACTCCTGTAGCCATCAATGATAACATCAGAAAAAAAAATCATGAAACTCTACTCCTTTTGCCCTTTGAAACTTCCTGTGTCTCGATCTCTTTGACCATATCCTTACTATGGCATATAAAGCTCTGCTACTCCTAAATAAATTTATCACCTTTGGAGAATCTCTGTTCATTGTTTAAATTGATATCCTGGAGACCATTCTAGCTCCCACCAAGTTTGGGAACCCTCCTCCAGGAGCATGGGAAAGGCTCACCTGGGCTGTGTCTCACTAGGGGCCAATGCTAAGAGGCTCTGGTGTTTAAGGAGAGACTGGCGTGCTTCTAAGACAGAACTGAGAGGACCAGTTACTCATCCTCATCAGTGTGGTCCCACATCAAGGAAGGGAGCCTCCGAACTGACCTGAGGCTCTCTCCAGGATTATGTCCATAAAATAAGATCTTATTGAGGTCAGATCCTCCAGATCTCCTGAATAACTCTGGATATTTTTCCTGTTCTGAAATCAAATACCTCCAAACATCACCCAGGGGCACTGTCATCATGTTTTATGTAGTAATCACATTGTAGTGATCACATTGGAAGCAACATATACTTTGGAGGTGCCGGGGGCCAGCTGAAAATGACCGTAGGAAAGGCAGACCCAGAAAGTCAGCTTCCCATTTCTTGGATCACTCCAGAGAGGGTGTCTGCTCCTGGTGCTCAAGTGTCTACACTCTCTCAGAAAAAAGTAACAGGGTCAGTGGATGACCTCATGCAACTCATAGTTATCTGACCCCTGGGTTCCAAGACTGTCCTGTCAACATGCATTTTGTAGCCGGGAAAGGGGAAAAATCATAGCTGATTCTGCCAGGAGAGTGGAGCCAGTAATTTCTGAGTTTGCCTCCAGAAGGCTTAACTGGCCGTTAACTATCCTCTTTCGGTCAGGCTGAAACCTGGCATATTTTAACTTTCACCCCAAGGCAGAGGCTTGTTCCCAGTGTAAACTCAACAGTGTGTTAGAATCAGCAGTGCCATACTGTCCGGTGTTAGCCCCAAGTCATTAAACAAGCTGAAATCATTTTTATCATCGAAAATTGCTATCATGTGCTAATAACAAGACTACTAATACTAATGATGACTACGTTCTCATGCTTATAATGGACACAATGCTACCTTTTTACATATATAGTATCTCATCTATTTCTGAGGACAGCTACAGGAATTGATTATTTATTTTCACATAAGGGATGATATAACCCAGGCATGGAGACATCAAGCATTTCCAAGGTCACATGGGAATTAATTGGGATGACCAGGGCTTGGACTAAGGTCTCTCTGGCCACGGGTTCATACTCTCAACAGTTCAGAAGACGTCATTTATCAAGTACAAACAAGCAAATAAAACAACAACAACAAAACCCCAACCCTTGTTTTCTTTGGACAGGAAAATAGGAAGAGACATGTCTAGGACATCCTCCTTTCAATAATTTAATGCTCAAAGTAAGCCATCACATCGCTTCTCAGCATCTGTGACTCACTTTTCTGGACCTCGGAGAGCTGTTATGGAAATGAGCTGCAGTTAGACCATACTGTCACCGTAATATATGCAACACAATGCAAGAAATCTAGTCACTGCCCTCTGCGGGAGTGAAGTCTGAGTCTGTCTGAGTTGGAGCTTCTCTGGCGTGGAAACCACACCTCTGTCTCAGACCTCACGATTTTGGTCGCCCAAATATTTAACAAAAGTGATTCTGGGGAGCACCCCTTCCTTGCATTTAATTTGAAGGGGTGACCATTCTTCACACCCTACGCAGCTGCTTCACACCCCAAAGTCTCATTAAAAAATGTACCATGCCTTCCTGGGGAGACCATCCGGTCAGAAGGCAGCCCCCTTTGGGAAAGGACATGGAAATCCCCTCTTTCTACCTACTGGGAAGAGGGGCTTACAATGTCATGATTTAGGAGGTCTTGGCTTAAGGCACTGTGGTAGGCATGAGGAACGTGAGACTGGGGATCATATTTCCCAAGGAACCCAGAGCGCCATACCAGAGGTGGGTGGGTGACATCCGTCTGCTGAGCTTGTGACGCCAGGGAACTTCAACAGGAGTGTCATGAAAACCAGGCTGGCCCTCCGATTTCAAAAGCATCAGCTCCTCTCCACTTTGCTTTGATGGTGCGCAAAATGGGTCTGAAATGTGATCTCTAAATTATTCCCAAGGTTGCTGCTGCCAAAAGAAGGAGCCATAAGCCAGACCCTTCCACGTTCAATCTTCATCACCATGCTGAAATTAAGACCATGCTGGTGGGCAGGGTTGGGAGGCAGAACAAGGAGGCCTCTTCACCCTCCAAAGGTTGGCTATTGTAACCAAAGCAAGTAGAGACACACAACCACGGGCTGGCTGAGCAAATATGAGACATTAACGGAACTTCCCAAAGATCCAAGTACATCACAGCAGGTGAAGTAGCAACATAAAGAAACACTAAATTCTTCAAAAATTCATTTCAAATTAATCTAATGATTGGTCATTTGTCATGTGCTTACACACACACACACACACACACACACACACACACAGAAGACCGACTATGTGTGGGCAATATGTGGGCAATAGACTGAGTTTTGTGAACAATAAAGGGAAAACAAAAGCCTAGACATGATCCCTGAACTCAGAGTGTGTCATTGAGTGAGGGTGGTGGATGTTGATTGATTATGGATTCAGATACCCATAAAATCTCATAATAATATGAGATACGTCTAGAATTTTTTACAGGAAAGTTAATGAGGCTTTTCTGTGGTTATTTGAAAGTTGCAGGTCCCATCCTACTCCATAAGCTCACTGTAACTTAAAGGGGGATTGTGTATAAATAGATAGTGGGCATAGAGAAAGAAGGACGTGGACATTGGGTTCTGAGGCTGCGGGGGGACTTGAGAAATAGCCACTGGAAGAATATTGAGAGGGTGTGGGATGTAAGGATGTCCTTGGCAACTCAGGATCTTATACTTGATGATACTCAAGAGACTTTTGTGCCCTGCGTGGCTAGAGAGGCTTAGATAGTCTACCGAACAGAAATTCACAATGGCGGCAGAGGAAACAGAGCTGGGAGACAGAATAGAGGGGAAAAGGCTGACAGGCCCAGAGATTTGGTCCTGTTCTTCACAAGGGTAAAGGACTGAGTTCGGGCAGGATTTGCTCTTTCTTTCCTTTCTTCTTTCCTTCCTTCCTTCCTTCCTTCCTTCCTTCCTTCCTTCCTTCCTTCCTTCCTCCTTCCTTCCTTCCTTCTTTCCTCCCTTCCTTCCTTCCTTCCTTTTTTCCTTCCTTCCTCCCTCTCTCCCCCTCCCTCTCTCTCTTTCTTTCCTTCCTTCTTTGCTTCCTTCTTTTCTTTTCTTTTCTTTTTTTTTCTGAAACAGGGTCTTGCTTCAGTTTTAGGTTCTTTTTCAAAAAATAATGTGGATGAATGATTGAGGGAGACCCCTGATGTCAATCTCTGCACACATATACATACACCACACATCCTCACACACACACACATAAAATGCATCCTTATCCTTAATGACTATCAGGATCCTACTTTGCCTTGCTCCAGTTCACACTGACTGTTCAGTAATTATCTTCTGAATGCCTACCAAGCTCTGGGCATTTGCTGTACCCATGGTCTAGCTGGATAACTAGAATTCTAAAAGCCAGCCAGGCATGCCACAGAATGAGTCCAGAGTGAGCCTGGGGGAAATCAGGAGGGCTTGAAAACTTTTCTAGAGAGCTGGCAGGATGTAGACTAATAACTCAAGGAATGTTTAGGAGACAGGCAGCTTGTATTTTTCCAGGCCTTAAAGAGAGTTAAGTGGGCTGTAATCCTTGAAACCAGAGTTGAGAAGGAGTAACTCAACTTCCCTGCCCTTCAAGTGGAACAGACATCATATTCATCAAGTGTTTAAATCCACAGGCCCCTTCCCCCAGTAACAGAGCAGAGCTGTGAAAATAGTCACCTGGTTAAGATACTGTATGTAACCAGTTGACTTTGTCTCTGAGGTCAAGGGACAGAAACCAGCACGTTTCACCTTTTCATTTCTAGTTGCTAATTCTAAGTTTTGTTCGGAGACTCTAGCAAGTAACATCAGCACCTTCTCATTCTGTAAAGAAAGAGGAAGGCAGATTCCCATCCTCAGGGCGAGGCAGTGGGGTTGAGGGAATGTTCGCCCTAGTCAGGCAGATGAACTTGGCATTGTCTACCAAAGTGATTGACAAGGTGGCTCGGCTTCCCACTGCTGGGGGGAGGGGCGGGGGACTGCCATTCAGGAACTCAGCCCTGCCATTGCCCATCATGGCTGCTCAGCTCCCTGCTGCAAATAAAGTTTCTTCCTGTAGTTTTCCTCCTTCCCACTTGGCAGGCTTCATGTCACTAATGGATCTGAAATTAATGGATCCTCTCTCCCTTCCTCTCTTGGACCCCTGACAAAGTCAGCACATTCTGGGAAATTCGGCAGGCAGTTAGTTATCACCTGTGGCTCCTCTCCCAGGGCAATACTGTTTGCTTCACACGCTGCTCCCCTAAGCACCTAGAAATATGGCTGGGGGTGTAAATGCAAAGCATGTGCAACCATCTCCTCAGAAACGACTCGGAAATTTCTCCACGTACGGATAGGGTGCACCGAGCATTTCCCTGAAGACATCTTCTATGGGCACATAAAATTCTGTTAGGGATACACGAAGTGATGGAGTGGAGGTGTGGGCATTATCATGGTCCATTCTTTCTTGATAAAAGGCCGAGAACTCGGGTTGATGCTATTTGTTTTCAGCAACAGCAACTGACTTTGTCTTCCAGTCAGTTGACTTGCTAGAACGCCACGTTGTGGTTATGCTGAAATTACTCATACCAAACTACTTGGGATTGACTGCTGGGTTCTGAGACCACAGGGGTGGGGAACCGCTGGTCTTGTTACGTGTTACCTATGTGACTTTGGGTAAGTAGCAACCTCTCATCTGTGAGGTAAAAATCACAATAGTATCCCTACTTTACAGATAAGAAAACCAAGGTCCAGGGAAAACCAGTGATTAGATTTCCTACCTCGTGCTGAATAAACATAGGACATCATCTTATAGATCGAGCATGTCAGCCAATCGCTATCATCATCTCAGCCCTTTTTCGGACATGAGGGAAGTCCAGGCTAAGGCAGCATTGAACCTCCTGTGGAATGAAGTTCCCCACCTCGGCAGCAACATTGAACTCTTGACCTCCGCAGCTTCAGCAGCACACCACTGCCCATTGAATGGGCATCCAGGCAGCCTGGGGCTTTGCAGGGTCACTAACTATCCAGCTTGCAGTTCTAAAGGACTTCAACCCCTTCTACTCTCTCACCCCAAATCCCTTCAAGATTTAAGTACACCTTCTAAGTTAATCTGTTTCAAACATTTGCTTAAGAAATCAAAGAAGTAAAAGTGCCTGTTGCCTCACTCAAAGCTGAAAACGGAGAAAGAAGTCTCTTCCCTGGTTGGTTCTGCATTCTATTCCCCCGGAGTTCTTTGCACGGAAAAAAAAAATATGTTGGCCACAGTTGCAATCAGCTTTAATTCATTCTTTATTGCTGCTCTGGTTTTGTGTTATTTGAGCTGGTTTAACTGTTAAAAGCGTTTCAAATGTTCACATGGTCTGCATTAGGTTACTGAATTAAAACAGGCCCAGCCCACCAAATGGAGCTCTCTGAAATGCAAACCACATGAGTTTGATTTCTTTGTGGTATAACTTTAATTGGGTTCAGAGGTCTCAGGGACTTACCTGTCTGTCTGCTCTGTGATGACCTAATCTGATAAGAAAAACTTAAAGGGACTGAGGAACAAGAATGGCTTCAGTTCTAGTCTCTGAGATGGCGCTGGCCATGGGTCTGGGGCCACTGCTCCATTCTGCTACAGCTCTGCACACTCAGCTCAGTTGGACATTGCAGGATCCTCCCTTGGGGCTTCTTTGCTTGCTGCTCTACTAAGTACAGGATCTTCCGGGGCTTCTTCACTTGCTGTCCCAGTAAATGTGTGGCAGGCACAGAGCATCCAGGTCACAGACACAGAGTGATGGGAAAATGTGAAGATAGTCTTGGAGGGAACACATCAATATAACATGTGGTCATACTGCCCTTCACTCCAGGGTTCCCATCCCTGGTCTGCTCAGCCAGATACCCTTTTATTTTTTCTAGATTGAACAGGAAAGAGTGTTTTGAGCTCTTGGCCTTTTAAGGAGACTACCAGCCCATCTCTCTGGCTGCTGCCCTCCTTCTTACAGAAGCTTCCCTTTGGTCCTAAACTGAAGGTGGACAGAAACATGTAACTGTGGCTCAGTTCCTGGGAAGAGCCAACTTCCCCTGGTAGCTTTCAAAGAAGTAGTCTCATGACATTAGCACATCAACAAATATCTCCTGAGTACTATGAAGAAGAAT
The DNA here is from genome assembly GCF_004664715.2 of Peromyscus leucopus. Lineage (NCBI taxonomy): Eukaryota > Metazoa > Chordata > Mammalia > Rodentia > Cricetidae > Peromyscus > Peromyscus leucopus. The sequence continues at coordinate 71,870,082 of NC_051065.1, read as the reverse complement.
CCCAAAAGCCACCCCAAAACATGAGCCTGGGAGGTAAGAGGGGGAAGTCGGCAGAAATACAGTTGACCCTGTATTGAAGAAGTGGTGGAGAGAAGGCAGAAAAGGCTGCCAAGGCTGAGGCCCAGCTTCCTGACACATGGTGTTAGGTCTCATTGACAAACCACCTTGTGATTTCAAGTCCCAAAGGGAGTCCCAGAACTGTATGGAGCAGGTGTGATGTCCTTTGGGACTGCTCTGCTTTTGCTAGCACCCTAGGGACACAAGTGGGACGCACTCACGGTAGGGGAGGGAGTCTGTTGGCCATCATGATACAAGTAGAAGTAGACATTTGATTTGCAATGCAACAGCGTCCATTTTCATTAAAATCATGGAGGAAAAGATATGTTCAGTATCTCTTCAAATGTTCATGCATTGCCCAAAAGATTAACTTGGATGGTCTAGAAAAATGTCACAGTCTTTCTAAATTAACTACACAACATAAATACACTCACTCCTGACCACTCTATGAGCTGGGACCTAACAATGATCATAGCTAAGGGCACCAGGTTCTTCTATGTGCCAGTTAATCCTACCCATTGTCTCAGTAGCATCACAACCTTGGATGGAAATGTCATCCTCATTTTAACAGAAGAGAGAACAGAACACTAAGTGATTAAGTAAAGCTTCCAGAACCTCGTGTGATTGGATGTGAATTTGAGTTGTGTGAGGCTGGCCAACACAGTGTTGTTTTCCAGTAGATATTCTCCCTCTACCTTTGTCTCAGCAAAAGGAGATTAGACAGGACCAAGGAGACACAGACAGAGAGGAGACAGTTGGGGTGGAGCAGAGGGAAAGTCTTCAAGGGAGAAACAAGGCAGGTCCTAGGGTCCTTTATCGTCTTTGTCCACTCTACCTGGAGTTGATGTCACCAGGAAGGAGGGAGGCCATTTGAATATTCACTTCCTAAAGAGACTAACCTTGGGATTTTACTGAATCTTTATCATCTTTACAATTAGTTATTTGATAATAAAGGAGTAGAAAGGAAAATGATATTCTGAATTAACAAGCGGCATAAGAGTGCTGCGTTTCACACTTGGTCAGCTTCAATACCCACAAAAGCAATACAAAACTACTGAATGCTAATGGTTCACATGCTAGAGCGGTTGGAGTACAGCTATTGATACCTGCAGCTAAAAGGTTTATTTTCGTTTTAACTTTTTGTAGTATCTGAGACAGAACCCAGGGCATTTTATTTCATCAGTGAGCTATATTCTTGCTCCTATGCAACTTATTTCAAAATATATCAAAGAGCTATGATGGCTTGATGTCCTACTAGAGAGATAATATGGTAAAACAAATGAAATGTTCATTACAGAATCTATGTGGCAAATATGTAATCCTTCAAACTTTCCTACGTATTTTAAATTTTTCATAGTAGAATTTCAAAGAGAAAGTGGCTGTAAGGTAAATGTTTTATTTCTTGGCTTCTGGTTTCCTGACACATCCGAGTTACTTAGAAACTGGGCAGGTGGGAAGAAATTACATTTCTGGGAAAAAAGCCAGCAGCAGCTAATAATTCCATTGTCCCTTTCAAGGAAGACAGTGTCCTTGGGAACAACTCACTGACCACTTGTAAGTCAGGATTCACAATCTCGGAAAAGATTTTCATACTAAGAGAAAACAAACATCAAAAAAAAAACATCTTCTGGAACGACACACCTTGTTGTTCCCACGAGTTCACAGAGGGGTGGTTCCCTGTACAAGATGGGGATGAGAACCCATGCTCCCACAAGGATCTTGAGACCGTTCCTGTCTGATGGGGGATGAAGAGTCTTATTCCTCAATGGTGTCGCCACCACTAAGGAACCTTTGCTCTAGTAAAGGACCTCCAACCCATGCTCATGCAGTGAGTCCCAAACACAGAAAGACATGAAAGTCAGAAGGGAATACTGGAAAGTAAAAGAGTGAGAGAGGGATGAGGAGATAATGCGGAAGAGTATAATCAGAGTACAGTGTGTGTGTGTGTGTGTGTGTGTGTGGTGTGTATGTGAGAGAGAGACAGAGACAGAGACAGAGAGAATGGGGGGAAAGAATGGTAAGAAAATACAATGGAGGCCAGCAGAAGATACCAGATTTTAACATTGTACATGGTATCACAGGAAGAGGTGAAACTTAGCATTTGAACTATATATAATCCTTTTGAGTTTAAGAATCTAGACTTCTAGACTTGGAAGCCTATAAAGAATGAGTAGCCTTGGGGGGGGGGGCAGTAAGAAAGGTTCCTGGTAAATATTGCTGAATAAATGAATGTTTTGTTAAAAGATACTAAGGAAGATCATGTACTGAAAATAGGCAACTAATTATTGCCACTATTGACCTCAGTGGTTTAGTTAAGGAATGCGCATGTCTTTTTTACATCTATCTGTACTACATTTGCATCAGTATAATCCTTCCATTTGAGGTCACATGGAAGCTGATGTAGAGAAAGAGAATGCAGGTCCTACCCACTGTATTCAAGTTACTTAAAACCTCATCACCACATAGAGTGATTGGCCCCATCCTCAGCACAGCGCAACTCAGGGTGTCTGAGGCCAAATCGGGGTTTCAGATAGTACATTGATTTCTATCCGAAGGGTAGAATTACCCCTTCCTATGAGAAGTCAGACACATCACCTTGCTCTGGAGTTAGCGGCCCCCTGTCGCATCCTTGGGCACACAAGCAAAGCTGGGTGGGGGCTGGGAGAGTGAGGTGAGAGAAAAATAGAGAAAGGGCTAAAGAAGATCTGCACCCACAAAGGCATTTCAGGTATTGAGGAGGCAGGAATGCTTTCCACTAAAGGGCAACCAGTTGGAGACTGGTCTAAGCCGGCTCTCGTTTTATAACCTCTCAACACATGTGTGCAGTCAAGGCTAAATTTAAAACCTATACCGTGAACCTTAGGAAAATAAACCACATTAAACATGCACAAATTGAAAATATTACACAAGAGATTTCACAGGAAATTGGTCCAAATTTAGCCTTGCTCTTTATGTATTTAAGCCTCTTACTCGCTGCTCAGAACTTTCTATCAGGGTTTTAATATGAGTCTACCCTCCCCGGCCCCCACCTCGGACCCACTCTACAATGGCCCTGCTTAGTTTTACAAACTTTCTTTTTTTTTTTTTTAACTTCCAAAGAATTCTGCTATGCTTTCTGGAACAGCACACTGGCTGATGACTCATAGCAACAGTGGAAGAGGGGGTGAGCATCTCCCCGAGAATGCCACACTAGTACCTGGCACAGGCTGCTTCTCTCTTAGCGTGTGTGTGTGATCCCCATCTGAAGCATGCCGAAGAGGCAGATGCGCCAGATGCCGACATTTCATTTCAATTGTAAGACAGCCATTGTGGTAAGTGCCCTCAGTAGTGGCTCTTCTCCATGTTCCTCGATCTCACATTACTTTCCTTTCTCCTATAGATTTCTTTTGTTCATAATCGTGGGTAGTCTTTCTCCGAATCTCTTCAAGTCCCCCTGCCCCCTTGAGTGAAGTCAAGCATCACCAAGTAAATAAACTACTTAGATTCCCAAGAACTTAACAATCCAACTTTTACATTGACATTTACATCTCCTCTTGGTTGGTCACAGAGCGAGAAGCTGGACCACTCTCCCCACCCCAGCCCTGGCTTCCTGCCGTCAGCCGTGGTGATGGGGTGCTGCCAGGGCATGCCAGTCTGAGGCCCCCGGGAGCCCAGCAGTTGCCAGGTGAGAAAGAGATGCCAAACCAAAGAGTGGTTTTGGGGGGGGGGGCAGACATACATAGCCTGAGGACATGCTGGGATGTCCCGCTCTTTCCCAATTGTAGCTGCTAGCCAGAACTTGATGATTACTGGCTCTTTCTTACAAACCACTTTTCGAAGCCTTATTAAATTAGAGCTCGTTTTCTATTTAGATTGGAATTTTTTAAATGATTTTTGAAGCCTGAAATTCATGGTGTGTGCCTGCTTCTCTTTACTATGCCAAAAGAAAACGCTCGATGGTAAATGTGATTACATTTATCCTGGTCCCTTTTCTTCACTCCTATAATTCTCTACTTCTTATGAGAATTACAAGGCTCAAAAAGAGGGAGTAAGCTGGGCAAGTGTGCAATGTTAGACTTCAGTTAGAGAGCTGGGGGGGGGGGGGGTGTCTGGGCATCTGGAGAGCCGGCAGGGGAAATCACCCTATTGTAAAGAAACTTGCAGAAAGTTTCCTTATTTCTGACTATGTTCCTCTCACTTTTAAAAATTAAAAGAGTATCCTGGATCCCTGCCAATGATGTCAGCTAACCTGGGGAACTATTTGTATCCTCTTTATCCTCTGGCAATGGCAGTCACCACACTTGCCCAGGGGTCTTGCACCAGGTCTCCTAGAGGAGCCTGTGCTCAGAAGACACCAGGCAGAGTTCTGTCCAGAAAGGGCGAGGACCACAAACTGAGTCAGTGGTTTGGTGAGGGGAATTACTTCAATTTTCTGGCTCATTAAAAATATTATGGAAATCAAGGTGACATCATGGTTTGATGAGCCTATTAAGGGAAGGATCACGAGGATCCTGAAACTGCAAAGTCCTACGGACAGGAACATTCAAACAAACCTACCAACTAAGAAGGCTGCTGGGACAAGAAAGGCAATTTGTTTACATATCATGGAAAAGCCAAATAACTTCCTTCCCTGGTTGTAAACACTAGTTTCTAAGTGTTTGAGACAATATTAACCTGTGACTTTAAACCCAGCCCTGTGATGGACAGCCCTGCAAGGTCTGTGCCTCTTTGTGCCTAACACCAAGCCCTACTCGGGCTCTCACCCTGGGGACTAGCGCATGCCCCTGTCACCTACCACACAAGCTTGGTGATGGTGCTTTATGGATCTCTCAGACTATTAGGTTGCTTGGAGTATATCAATGCAACGATTTTCCTCTTTAAATCACCTAGAACCCCAAAAAGTAGGATACTTTAAAACGAATTAGGAAAAGTCTACAGATAAAAAAACACAGTGTCACCACATAGGCTACTCCCCTTTTCAAGATGATGTGGACGGGGTACAGCTGCTCAAACTGGGCACTCTTGAAGATTAGCATCAGCTTGCAGGAGAGCAGGGCAAAGGCATAGCCCACACCAACCTCTTGATGATTCCACTCAGTGCTTATAAAAACATGTAATTACACACATATGCACCCATGAACACAGGCCTTCCTGGCCAAACACAAGCATGCGTACACACACACACACACACACACACACACACACACACACACACACAGAGAGAGAGAGAAAGAGAGAGAGAGAGAGAGAGAGAGAGAGAGAGAGAGAGAGAGAGAGAGAGAGAGATTAAATCATAAGGCCCACCCTGGGCTGTCCTTCATAACTGTCCCTCATGGCCTCGTCGTTTGTGACCAGGCAGTGAAGTATTCAAGACCGTGAGGGCGACATGTGCTACTGCAAACTTCTGGATGGCTTCAGCCCCAAAGCACTAAACCTGCCTGCAATACTGACCTTTCCTTCATTGCAAATTACAGGGCAGATAGGTTAATACACAACAAGCATGCGCCTCAGCATCCATCAGTTCCTGCTACACAGAGCATGCGTGGCTGAAGAACAGCCGCCCTTGTTCACCTCCGGGGGGACGGTTTCCACAATGTGGGTGCAGTCCGGAGAAGCTATGAGTTTACTAAGTTCTTCCCTGAGAAGATGTCAATAGTGGCCCCTTCTGGTTTGAACAGGCCTCCCCGTTCCCTTCTGTTGCCATGGGGACTGGGAGGGTGCCTCCCAAGAGGCTAAGGCTGCAGGTCAGTCACTTTGCAGAGAGCAGTTTTGCCCCATTTGCTTTTTTTTTTTTTCTTAATATCTTTTATCCTCACATCCGTTACAGCTCAGTAAGATGAGAATGGGGTGGTAGATCCTTACCGTAGCTCTTGTGCCAAGGTTGGCGGGTCCCTAACCCGTGGAGGTGCGCACATTAGATCCTGAAGCTACACTAACATATAACAGATGACCAGACTGGGTGGCTCAGAAACAACACAACGTATTTCACTTGAGAGGGGAGAAGTCTGATATGGCGGTGTTGCCTGGCTATTCCTTCTGGAGTTCTGAGGCAGAACACGTGTGTGCCTCTCCTCTGGCTTCGAATATTGCCCACAGTCCTCTGCCCACAGTCCTCTGCGTCCCAGGGTCTTCCTATCACTTCAGTGTCTGCCTCCTCTGTAGTCACATGACACCCTCCCCCTGTGGTTCAGTCCCTGTACCTTCATGTAAGGAGACCAGCTATTGAATTTGGGGCCCAAGTCCATGTCTTAGCCTGAATTACATCTTAAGTCAGGTGTTACTTATATGAGCCAGGGGTTAGTCCTAGTGTGTCTCTTAGAAGAACACAACTCAGCCTGTAACAACACACATTCAATAGTTAAGAATCACAAATAATCGAGTCTTGCCTCTGAGATGAGCACTCACTGAGCCTCTGAACAAGTTAAGGGCTGTCCTCGGGTATGATATGGGGCGGGAGGATTCTATAGAAGTAGCCTTAATATATCCTCCTAGCCAAGGGGCGGGGTGGACTGTGGGAAGTTACAGAGAAAGAGGAAATGATAGTGAAATACCGGAGGATTAAATCAAAACAGAGAGAGTGGAGGCCTGGGAACCAACCACGCTCAGTCTGTGACGTCTGCCCCTCCGCCCATCCTAGGACTCGGTATCTCCCATGTTCCTCCTGCAGTCCCAAGTACAGGTGTGTCCTGACTCACAGGGTGAACTGCGATGACACTACTTTACTGTGACTCTTAACTTTTACAGAGACACTAAGATACATAGGCTCCGAGGAAATTATTGCGTCTTAGTGCATAGCACCCTTTACCTCTAGATGCTAATGCTCTGACATGCTTACATAGCCTTCCAGTCACTTTGGAACCCTTGGGTTTCTCCTCGAAGGTCACCCACTCTAGGAGAACTCCTGTTTCTCAGTTACACAGAGATTTTTCTCCTTTAAATAAAAACTGGCTGGTAAAAAATAAATAAATATTTAAAAAATAAGTAGACTCCAGGATATTTTGGTGTGATATCTATATGCCACAACATAAAGAATACGGACACTTGGAGTCCACTCACCTGGACATGTTATAGCTTGTTCGGGCTCTGTCAAGGATTAAGGGTGTGGGATTGACCAGGCAGGGAGGACACTTGTCTCCCTGGCCCCCACTTCTCCTGGAAACTGGTTTTCCGGATGGTGCCTGAATCAGCTTACAGTGTTTGTGCCTGGCCCTCCTGTCTCTGGCTCTGCCATGTCTCTTGCCTTGAGTCCCTGGCCACACCCCTGGGTGTGCTCTGTCTGCTAAAATCCATCCATCTGCCTAGTTCCAAAACAACTAAGAACACTTTGAACCTCTTTTCACTGAACAAATGGAGGAGAGGGACTAAAATTAAGTCAATTAATAGAAAGGAATTTAACAAAAGAAAAATCAGACCCATCGCCATAAAAACCAATTTAAGAACCAGGTTTTGGGAAACTCCTGGCTTTCTAAGGAAGCCCTCAGGAGAACATGAGGGAGCAGAGACTTCTTATGCAGTCCTGAAACACAAGTACTTCTTACCGCCAGGCTGAAGTGGATTCCACTCCGCAGGACAATGTTTGGGTGAAGAACTGACAAAGAACTGATCTAAACAACGCACACTCCCTACGATGCCCAAAGGTGGTTCCCTGGGAAGGCTACCACTGGGAAAAAAAATTCAGATTCTGTTTTATTAAACCCCATGTTGATGGGGCCCCTTTCCCTTGGCCATTCCTTGTTTTAAATTCCTAGAACAAATGAAAAATGAAAAGCCAGCAACCCTATACTCCCATGAAACCTTACCTAAGGACGGGCTTAATACTGTGGAGAGACTGCTGGGTTTCTGTTGCTTCTCAGAGCTGTTTGTCATCTTTTATGAAAGCCCAGATGGGAATGTCCCTTTGTAATATTTTCCCACTTAAACAGTTTTTCTATAAATAATATCCAGGGCCACAAATCCCTGGAAAGCGCTACAGCCTTTCATTTGTGTCTTATTTGGACGGAGTGGAGGGGGAGCTGGTTAGCAAAGGGAAACGGGGTGGGGGGGAGCCTCTTTTCAATGCACAGATCAGGGTAGGCTGTTCACCCGCCCTGCATCTGTGACACCCCAGGAACCAAGTCACCTCACTCCTGACTGACTAGGAGGCATTTATCACTCTGACAGGACCACCTCCCCTTGCTCTGACAAGGTGGCTCTGGTCTTTGGTGAGCACAGGAGAAGCAGCAGCTTTGGGGAGGAGAATGGCTAGACTGGATGTCTGTGGAGACAGAGCAGACAGTCCCGTTGGGGCTGAGATGCCAACTGCAGGCTGATGGCTTCTTGTTCTGCCTCCGATTCTGCAGCTTTTGCCTAGAGCTCTTGGAGGGTCTGTTTCAGCAACTTGAGCTAACAACCACCCACCTTGGGGTTGGCGGGGAGGTGGGGGGAGCAGGGCAGAGATTAAGGAGAGGAGAGAGCGACTGCATTTGGGATGTGTGCTCCACTTGGGGTGTGTTCCCTTTAAGCACCCAAGGGCCTCTGCCTGTGACTGTGGAACAGGCCTTGGCAAGGAACCCAGGAAGTCACTTGGAAAAACCACATCTAGAAGACTGGCTTGTCCTGGTCCTTTTTCTGCCCTGTCTGGTGGTGCCTTTCATCAGGCACAGCATCTGCTGTGAGCGTTGTGATGGTTAAGAAACACCAGACTGCACTGACCTTCATGAATTCCCCCCAAGGAGGGCACGGGATGGGGATGCCTGTGGCTCAGGCACTTCATATAAGGCAGTGAAGGGAGCAAGAGATGATACAGAATAGGCTATCTATGGCATTTGTGGGCAAGGAGGCTCATCACGAAAAAACAGAGGTAAGGGCTGAGTGCAGTGGTACACACGCCAGTCCCAGGCCTAAGCAATCAAGGACAGGAAGCTACAAATTCTCGGAGGCCTCAGAGCAAGGCGCTATCCCGGAATGTTAAATGCACGAAAAAACAAATAAGCAAGCAAGTAAAAACTTAGTGTTGTAAAGACTCTGTCTCTGTTTTTCCTTTCTTGACTCTTCATTTTTCCTACATTTTAGGCTAAGCCACTTTAACTGCTTCGGCCTAACTTCTCACCGAAGATACCATGTTTTTTTTTTATTTGCTTTGAATTTTTAAATAAAGAAATAAAAAGGCTCAAAAAAAAATCTTCAAACTAATGAAAAGCCAAAGATGTGGATGTCTAACGGAAGAGCTTCTCTGGGCCTCTTTCACACCAGTTTTCTGTCTGATGGCCATTAGGTAGGAAACCCAATGGCGGGAACCAGGACGAGGGTGCGGTGTGAACGGGCTCAAGCTCTTGTGGGTGATTCTTCTGTCCTTTGTATGCCATGGCTTCTATGAGGAGCCTCAGTCTCGGGCAGGCTCCAAACTGCCAACTCAACAAGGCAAATAATAATTACTCCTAATGGCAATAATAATTACGGAATGCAGTGCACCCGATATTAGATGGGTTGTCTGTGGCTTGAGGTGGGGCAGGCAAAGTTTCGCACACTTGCTTTATAAATCTCACACAAACACAGACAGACAGAGTGAGCGAGGCATACACATGTACATGTACATGCATGCAGAGAGAGGAAGAGAAGAGGAGGAAGAGGAAGAAATCTTGACAGATTCACTCCTCTGCTTCTCTGCAAAGTACGTAACTACAGAGCCAATATAAACAACAGCTATCCTCACAACAAAAGGAGACTGAGGTGCATGTAATCTTTGAAAGCCTGTGCACCCTTATTTTCCTTTGAGGCAAACGTCTCCAACTCTTCTAATTCCAGCCTCTTCTTTCCTGGAGAGATGAGAAAACAGGAGGGAGGGAAGAGAGGTACTGACGGTTCTGGATGCATGCTCTGCCCCAACTCCACATGCCACCCTCCATCCATCCAAATCTCCTCACAGATATTACAGCCTTCTGGTGAAGCAGAGTCTGGCTAGTTCCACAGCCCATTTCCCTCCTTGCTACAAGTGGGGATCTACACCTAAGTTGATACCCACTCCCCACCGCCCCACCCAGCCTAAGGTGGGCTGGTCACCACTTTTAGGATGTCAGCTTTATCACTGAAGTACCTCTCCCCACATTCCAGTAACATCAGGGTGTCCGAGAAATAAAAAGCAGCCCCTTCTGAAAGCAGTCTCTCTAGACAACGAGGAATTGTTTGCCCTTTCTAAAGTTTAAGCAGAGGAATCCTAAAGCCATAGAAGTTATTTTTCTTCTGAAAGTTTTCATGACCTTTGTTTACCTTCTGAGGCTGAACATGTGCCCCAACACAGGATGCATAGAGAGCAGAGGGCAGCCTGCCACCCAGGTGGCCCCAGGATTGAGTCAGGTAGTCAGGTTTGGTGTCAAGAGCCTTTACTTCCTTTGTCCTTTTTTTCCCCCTCTTGGAATCTTATGCTTGCTTGTCGCCTTGACTATTGTCACGGAAGAAGAAAACTATACAAGAGCATTCATGATATGGGAAAACTCTTGCTATTCAGAATATACTGGATACACCTGGAAAATGCTTCAAGTGTTTTGAGTAAGGCTACACACCCGTCAAAGAGCCTAAATTATGTTCCAGTTAAGCAAAATATTAGGGAATGTGTGTATATATATACATACTTTTCATTTGGGTGCACCTGGACTATAAAAGTCCACAGTCACCCTTAAGAGTGTTGGGCAGTTTATTTTGGATTATTTTAAAGTCTTTTTTTTTTTTTTTTTTAGTGTTTTAGAGAGGCATGGTTTGGAATATGCACCCATAATGTTGTGGTTTTGTTTAATTTTGACACTAAAAATACACTGTGGTTTAACTCCAGGCTGCAGAGTGACTTTAAAAGGGGATTTTGGCTTCATTGACCTTACCAGTTCATCCAAATGGCTCCACCCTCCATGAGCCACATAATCTAGAAACAAGATCAGTCAGGATCAGTCACTATGGCTACTTTCTCTTTAACACTCCCCTTCACTGCTTAGCCCTCCAGGTTGGGCAACACCATTGGAGACCTGAGAGGGACTATCATGCTAATCACAGGCCCAGGGAAGTTGACTTTGGTGAGAGCTATAGACTATCTAAACTCCAGGATGTGTCCATATGTCCCAGAGAGTGTGACGAGAATAGAACCCAGGAACAAGGGGGAAGGGAGGGTCCACACAAGCCAGAGAGGCCCTGTTGGGGAAGCCAGGGGCACTTGCATCTAGACTTCTCTGCTGCCTGGTAGCCACGGTCTCTTCTTTTTCCCATCATCATTTATTAATTCTCCACGCAATTCTATTACATGGGAATCAGCACACCCACTTGACAGCTGAGGAATGTGAAGCTCAGAGACTCACTTGGGTTGTCCTGATAAGGACCTGAAGCAGAAGTAGAGCTAGGCCACCTCCTTACTCTATGCTCCTCCATTCCTTACCTGGGAATTGGCGAGATTCAACAGAAAATCCAAGGAGCCTGTTACCTCCGCCCCGGGGGGTCTGCCAGCAGATTTCAAATGGAGGGGGAAGGGGTTACACACCCCCAGCCCCTCCTAGTTGAGGAACTACTGACAATTGATGACTTTTGAGGGAGAAAGGGGAGTCAGATTTCTTTAAAGGTGTGGCCTCTGGTAGGTTGACCAACCCCTGGTGGATAGACCCCCACTCGGGAGTATGGACAGCACAAACTGGACTCTGAGTTAGAAAGCAGAGCAAAGAGGACGTGGAAGTGGGAAGGGTGGGGTTGAGGGGTACATTTGGGAGGAGTTAGGAGACAAGTGGGGGAGAGTCTAATCAAAACACATCGTGTGCCTGTGTGAAATGTTCCACGAGTTAATAAAATTATGTTTTTGAATTTTTCTTGACGAGGTTAGTGTGGCAGTTAATATTGATTGGCAACTCAAGAGGACCTCGAACCATGCAAGAGAGAAAACTCTGGATTGGGTTAACTGAGGAAGACCCATATTGTAACTGGACTGTTCCATCTCATGAGCTGGGATCCCAGATGAAAGAGAGACAGAGACAGAGAGACAGAGAGAGAGACAGACAGACAGACAGACAGACAGACAGACAGACAGAGACAGATAGATAGAAACAGAAACAGAGACAAAGAGAGAGATGAGCACCAACATTTGGTTCTCTCTCTGCTTCCTGACTCCCGTTGCATCCTGGGTGTGGGTGCAATGGGACCAGCTGCCTCAGATTCCTGCACCCATGACTGTCACAACCACAAAATGGACTCCAACATTTCTGTCAAAGCCCCTTCTTTACGTTGTTCTTGTTATAACAGGAACAAAGTAACGAATACAGTTAGAGAGGAAAGCCCATACAGCCGTGCACACAGCACTCAGTGCCCAGAGAGCTTACCACTAAAATTAAATTAGTTATGAAAATGGTTACTACTGTCATTCTAGAAAAGGAGCTTGGACTTTTTCTGGTGGGTCCCACTGTCAGCTGCAAACATTCATCTCTGCTGTGGGCCACCCAGCAGGTAGATAAACGCACACTCTTACAACCGTGACCAGGCTGAGCCTTAGCAGCTCCTGTATGTAGGTGATCCTGTCCTTTCAGACATACCCACATGTCCTCCATGGCACCAGACCATCTGTGATTTGGAGTTCAACAAGACCTCCATTGGGAACTCTGCATATCACCAGATGGTGACTTGGGACATTTTATTTTTCTTCCTGGCCAGCAAAGTAGGGATAGGGTGGAATACAATGTCTACCTCTCAAGCCATTAGAGAATGATAGGAAACACCACCCAGAGCTGCCTTGGACCTACCACTTCGTAAGTATTAGATAAATCTCAGCTTCCTTATCTTCAGAACTAGTCTCCCAACTGAGGACTTTCCTAACAATGGGCTTGAAGCCTCTGAAGGAGCTACAGATTTCTCTGCCAAGTAGACCAGCCCTGCTGTATTCCAGATGAGCAGCTAAGACACAAACACACACTGATCCACTGAGGTATCAGAGGCCATAACCAGATTCACAAACAAGAGCAAGGCTGCTTTTCTGCTCTTTGGGACACTGAGCCATATGCTCATGCCTTCTGCCCCCACCCCTTCATCTGGCTATAATACTATGTGGTGTTACAACCTTTGAATGTTCAGAAACATTCTATTTCCTCAAGTATCAGTACTTAATGTTTCGTTGCACACATAAAACCCTGTGAGTGGAAGGCTGCTGGCCTCCTTGTCAGAGGTAATTTCTCAAGGCTCTGCATGGGATTTAACGGAAGCCATATGGTTAAGTCTGTCAACCCTCCCAGAAAGCATCCCCCTGAAGGCCCCTCGTAAATGTTCTTGGGGCTGTGAAAGATCTAGCAATTTTTAAACAATAAAGCTATGTTCATAGCCGTGATATTCAGCAAAACACAAAGCCAAAGCAGGAAATAATGGCTTCTGGTCTGAATTACTCAAACAGAGCTTCAAGTTGTCCTGGTTGAGGGCCGGAGCTGTGGTGACAACCTGAAATCTACCCCCACTGCCTCCAGCAAGAAGGAACTGGCCAGGATGTCCCCAACTGTAGCCTGTGGTGGACAGTGACAGTCTCAGCTAGGCTCAGTTTGGTTGAGGCATTTAAGAAAACCCTTAGCCAGTTGGTGGTGGCGCATGCCTTTAATCCCAGCACTCGAGAGGCAGAGCCAGGCGTATCTCTGTGAGTTCGAGGCCAGCCTGTTCTACAGAGCAAGATCTAGAACAGGCAACCAAAACTACACAGAGAAGCTCTGTCTCGAAAAAAAACAAAACCAAAACCCAACCAACCAAACAAACAAACAAAAAACAAAAAACAACAACAACAACAACAAAAACCTCTTAAAGGTGGGATCAAACACAGGATGCACAAGCACAGTTTTAACCATAAGATGCCTTATTATTTAGATTTGTAAACTGCCTGTCTGTGAATGCAGCACTCCCCAAACGCTCTTGTTTCTTCTTTCCAGGGAAACAGTGACAGGACCCCTTGCCTCCAAACATCCCTGCCAGATGGAACTCTGAGTGTCAGTGACAATGGCATCCAGCAAAGCCTCCTGTTCCCCTCCTTGGGAAAAGCAGCAGCGCTCTGGCACCCGAGCTTCACTTGGCATTTTATTGTTGAGTGTTTGTTCCTGCTTGTTTTCCTTAGGGTGCCCCCGGGTCCATTATCAGATGTCATTCACGACACAGCGGTGGGAATTACAAAGAAACACTAAGAAAGCCGCATAGACCGGGGAGGAAGCAGGTAGAATTCACACTCACCGCACCTTCTTACATAAAATGAGGTAGAAGACACACTAACAGTACCTTTTTATATAAAATGAGATTCGTTTCTGGAAACTTCATGCAGTTTATTGCTAAGAAGTAGACCCGCCTACCTTCGGCTCCATGCAAACAGAGTTTACCACCTGATCCCCAATCGCTACACATGATGTGGACATTTGTACCCCACAGACTAAAATTAGAGTAAAATCAGGGATTTCCCACATAAGCAGCTTCATTTATGCATTCTGTTGAAACTTATTGCCAGATCCCCTAGTACAGCTGGCTAATTTGTTAATAGAACCACGTTGAAGAATATTTGCATACTGAGAAGATGTGCCTTTGCCAAGGCGCCTTCTGATTGGTTTAATAAAGAGCAGAGTGACCAATAGCTAGGCAGGAGAGGATAGGTGGAATTTCTGGGGAGAGAGCGGAAAAGGAGAGAGAATCTAGGAGGTGCCAGGGAGATGCTGAAGAGGTTGGACATACGGTACAGAGTAGAGGTAACCAAGCCATGTGGGAGAATGTAGATTAATAAAAGCAGGTCAATTTAAGTATAAGAGCTAGTGGGACAAGCCTAAGCTAATGGCCAAGCTTTCATAAATAATAATTAAGTCTCCATGTCGTTATCTGGGGCCTGGCAATCCAAAGGAAGTCTGACTACAGAACCAAAATGTTTCAGGTTTATATATTCTGACATCAAATGTGTAAAACTCCCATAATAAGCAGTTACTGTGAAGTCACCCTCATATGTGAGCGTGTATTTCCCGATCTACAGAGAATGAAAAAGCAAGAAGAAACTCCATAGAATCGGTCAACAGTGCCTCCAACAAGCTGTCAGAACTCCCTCCTGTTGGCCATGGTGGTAGAACTCCATGTCATGTGCATCCCTCTCCTGCAGAACTACTGAGTACACACCATCTACCACCCCTCGGAGGGGAAAAGACTTCTCTAAGAACACTTGGATCTCTTACGGTTATACCCATCTAGCTTCTCAACTAATCATGGGCTCCTCCAGCAATGCCTCATGCGATGAGGGAGAATGAAAGGCGCATGGGATTTACATTACCACTACCTGCTCATGTACTATTTTTCCCAGGCTTTGCTGTCTTGATCCTGAATTAATGAGCGTGTTATATGATATCTAATAAAAACGACTGGGGTAGAGATACTGTTTGGAATGTGCCACATAGTTGGTTCAAGGCTAAATCGATTTCATCTCTTGTTAACACATGCTTGTTTTCTGTCTCTCTTGTCTCTCCACAACTCATAGCTCATTTTTTTTTTTTTTTACCCCATCTGGGAAACTTATCTCCTAAAATGCCCCCATCAATCAGCCAAAGACACTCTTCCTGACAGGGTATCTGCCAGTTTTACTGAGCACAAGCACTCACCGGTTTGGGGGATGCCTCCCACACTCTCTAGAGCTGTGTGTTTTCTAGCCTGCCTAACCACCCAAGTGCAATTTGGGATATTTATACTTCCCTCCAGTTTCTATTGAGATAATAGCACTACATTCAGAGAATTGAGCACAGGGCAGAGAAGGGATCGCCATGGAACAGAATAGAAGGTGAATCTGCTGCTTAACAATATTTCTTCAGGTTTTTATCTTTCCACTCATTTGGTCTGCTTTGTCTCAGTGTCTGGCCCCCAAGTATGAAAATTAGATGCCCACAAGGACATGTACCCTTTGTCCCAGAAGCCTTCGCTGACGACTGGCACCACGTCCATTTTGCAGACCTTTATATCCAGCCTCTAAGTTTAAGCTTCACAGCATGAAAGAAGAGACAGACAGACAGAGACAGACAGAGAGAGAGAGAGACAGAGAGAGAGAGAGAGAGAGAGAGAGAGAGAGAGAGAGAGAGAGAGAGAGAGAGAGAACACGCCGGGATGGCTGCAGAATCAAAGGCCAGTGAAAAGGAAGGAGAGAAGGGGAGAGGAGTCAGGCAGTCCGTCTCCTGCAAAGTTCCAGTTGTGAACACACCCACTGGCCACAGCACAAGCGTGTTGTGAGTGGGCACAGGTGGGTCCCAGTCTCTCTGGCTGGATGCAGCTTCAGCCCTGAGTCTGAATGAAGACTTTCATTGCTGTGTGCTGTTTTTGTTGGCCAATAGCCATGACAAACATTTGCAGGTGGCTTGGCCAGATTTTGACACTTAAATATTTGAGGTTGTGATAAAAATCAGAATATTACTACAATATGGTTCTGTATGCTGATGCATGTGCACATACACATGCACACGCATCTCTCTCTCTCTCTCTCTCTCACACACACACACACACACACACACACACACACACTCACACACAGTAGAATTTTTAAAAAAGCTATCTGCAATTTCAAGTGCTCATTTGCAGACGTCTCCCGAGGGAACTCGTGTTTTCAAAATGAGCACTCATTTCCTCTTTGCTGAGGGAAATAAAAGAGCCAACCATCCCCAAATGTTACCACCTAGGGTTCCGTACTCAATTTGCTGGTAACAAGGGCAGGGCAGGGGCTCGCTGAGCCTCGCCATCATCTGGGCGAGGCTTTGGATGGATCACAGGGAGAAGCAGCATAAGCGACAGGATGTGGGGGTCTTGAATCAACAGAGTAAGCGCGACAGGGAAGGATCTGGAGAAAAGAAACAGCCTCCCTCAAGCTGGGCCATGAAGACAGAGTCCTAAAAGTGACAATTATCTCCTAGAACGCACCAGGAGAGACACACAACGCCCCCAAGAAGCAGAAAGAATGGCAAAGTGACACAGCCTACAAATGTCACCCCAAATGCACAGTCCGGGGCCAGCTGGGTAAATTACTGACAGAGTCAATACCCAGCTTAAAATTTAGTGCTAGCCTTAAAAGGATTGCTCCATAAAACCCAGAGCTGCATTCACAATGGGGAACGCTAAGGGCCTCAGAGAGGGTTGTGGGTGAGGGTACGAGGGGCAGGCAGGGGGCTGCAGGGGGGAAGGAATGCCGTAAAACCGCTAGTAAACTCCAGCCCATTTTATGCTTCCC